>NC_063199.1:9302298-9467298 GCF_017589495.1 Alosa alosa
TTTAGACTCAGAAGAAACAGAAGAATGAGCCAGACATGTACAGACATGAGCAAATGTGCTAGTCATTTTCTCAGTAAATCACTAATACCGTGTGCAGAAACATTTCCTCACAGCAACATCGATCATTTCATTTGCCCAGCCCATCTTGTGCTTTATGCAGGTGAAAGGGTTGTTCTGAGGATCTAGGGTTTGCCCAATTACATGTACTAGGTAGGGTGGGTGAGGTGAGGTCTTGGCATGCCATGAGTAAAACAGTAGAACTGTACAGGCTGGTATGTAATATGCAGGCACAATAGGGCACAGGGTGGTTACATCTAAAGTTAGGGCCAAATGTCTGGAGGCAAACAGGAGCAACCACATTCCCACTAGGCACTCCTTGAGTGGCTGGCAGAACAAGGGGTGGGAACAGAACTGTATAAAGGCCCTTCCCTTATTTAATCATGCCTCCATATTAGCAGGTGTGTTAGCCTGTTACCAGGACTTGCTTTGTTATATGCTCAGCCTCATGCCTACTTCCACCGCTACTCTCAGAAAGCATTTCAGTAACGACCAGCCGAGACGCAAATTCTTTACATGGGGAAAATTGACACAAAAACACCTATGGTTTGTAGGAAATTAACTTTTCACTGTAAACAATGTTCTGTGTAAGTGCTTGTTATGTGTACTGAATGGCGACTCTGTGTGTTGGGACAGGAGTGTACAGGAGCCAGTGGTGAGGATGAGCATGAGGAGAGAGCGCCCAGCCTCAGGAACACACGTAGCCAACCGAGGGTAAGATCATGGACTCTAATCTCCCTAGAGGGCTAGTCCCAGATTATGGGAAGTTATTGGTGTTCAATGTGGATGGTTGGATGGTTTAGTCAGTGTGGGCACAGGGCTGTTTTTGCCTGCAGCCAAAATGTGGGTGTAAGACATGTAATGCATTAAATAATTTATTCCCTTCTCTGTTCCTTCTCAGGAATCGACGCATTTCAAGGTAATGTATTAATTACCTAATTAATTAATTATACATTAAAGCAACACCATGTAAGTTTTCCTCTCGGGGTTCCCCTTTTTGGGAAACAGTATCGTCTTCTACTACTGTCGTAAAATCTGATATAGTTACACCAGTGGGGTACCCTTAAAGCGATGGTTCAGAGTAATTTCACCCTAGGGTCCTTTGCACCATGACCCCGAGCCAAACACCATCCCAGAACGTGTTTTCCCTTGGTCGAACCCTGGTCGAGTAGCGCTATCAGAAACTAATGACTTTCTGCAGTCGTAATGGAACCTACTTTTATCTCGTAAATTACCCCACTAATAATGCCCTGAATGATACGAAACATAGGAAATGAGTGTGGGGGGCGGAAGTGAGGTATGCCGTAAAGCAGCCTAATTTTGTAGTTCTTTTTGTGCCATACTTGTCATTCAACCTATTGTAAGTCGATGTACCATCACAAGGGTCTTGGAAATATATTGTGAAAGTAATATGAACGTAATTGGGAATTAACTGAAACTTTCATATCATTTAGATTCAATACACATAAAGTGAAATACTTCAAGCCTTTTTTTTAGCTTTACCGGTATGCTAATCTTGTTGATTCCAGTTTATAGCTAATGGAAATCAAAAAATCTAGAATCTCAAAATGGTCAAATGGAATAAAAATGGTATTATACTCATGAGATGAGCTCTAATTAGTTAATTAATTTAAAACACCGGCAATGGTTTCCTGAGCCTTTAATCTCTCTGTCTAGGCAGGGCAATGGACTTTTCCAAGATAGATAAATAAAGAATTAATTCCATTCATTTTGTCCATCTGATTCTATTTGATTTATATTATTTCAATTTGATCATTTCCATATAATCAATAGCCTACCATTGTCACTTCATAACGTGATATCACTGTTCCTCCCTTCCACAGCCCAATCAAAATCTTGCACTTTGAGTCCCATCTTGTCAAGTTACAAGCGGACTCCAATTACCTGCTCTCCGAAGAATTTGAGGTAGGAGCCCACTTAAAACTCAAACATTTTGCTCAAGTACACATCCATGTCCTCAACATCACGTTATGCTAATGATGCTGGGAACCAATGGCACGTTTAATACATCCAGATGAAAACTCATCTCTCATGCTTTCTCTTATTCAGGATCTGAAAGACGTTGGCCGTAACCAGCCAATGGACACAGCATTACTGCCTGAAAACAGAGGGAAAAACAGATACAATAACATTCTGCCCTGTAAGTCCATACGCACTCTTATTGTACATGGCGATGGGGAAGAGAGAGCTAATGTTTAGGTACACTATGAAATCAAAATTAAGATCAAATGTGAAATGAATTACCAGGGCATTCTGTTTTTTTTTACTTTTTATATTGTTAGGGGTATATCAGAGGTTGCATGTCATGTTAACTTTACTATCTTAAATCTCTTATCTTAAACAGATGACTCAACAAGGGTGAAGCTCTCCTATGTGGATGATGATCCCTGTTCTGATTACATCAATGCCAGCTACATTCCTGTAAGATGAAATTGACATTTTAGTGGGTTTGTCTGTGTATGTATAAGGTGTGCTGGGACTCATCCGTCTGTCATGTCATGGTTTTTGTTTTAGGGCAATAACTTCAGACGTGAGTATATTGCCACCCAGGGACCATTGCCTGGCACCAAGGATGACTTCTGGAAGATGGTGTGGGAACATAATGTGCACAATGTTGTCATGGTGACACAATGTGTTGAGAAAGGAAGGGTGAGGAGAGATTCCGCTTCAAGATGATCTTTTTCACTTTATCTATTCATTTCATTTTTCATGGCACCATATTGACATAAATGTTCTGTTCTTGACAGGTAAAGTGTGACCATTACTGGCCCTTTGACCAGGATGCTCTCTATTATGGAGATCTTATCATTCAGATGCTGTCAGAATCAGTACTTCCTGAATGGACAATCCGAGAGTTTAAGATATGCAGCGTAAGTAATGTCCAGGGTTCCCACGGGTCATGGAATTTCTGGAATATCATGGAATTTTGGAAAGTCTATTCCAGACATGGAAAGTCAGGGAATTTCATCATTTTTGGGGCAAAATCATAGAATATCAGGGAATTTTGTAGCAGTTTAAAATGTACTTGCCAAAATACATTAATACAAATATTTCCATGCAGAACTGGTAATTTTCTTTACTGTTTTACTTGCTTTTCTTGAACGCTATACGTTAGTAAATAGTATAGTAAGTCACGGAAATTCATTTTTTTGTCAGGGAAAGTTAAGGAAAAGTCATGGAATTTTACATTTGACTTAGAGTGGGAACCCTGAATGTCCCATGACTTACAACTGTACTTCATGCCACATACTTCATAATTATTTCCTGCAAGATCATCTCATGCATTGTGTCACTGAAATTAATAATCTGTCATTGATATACATTGATATAAACTCTCATAATCTCATAAATTGATAAACACTGTATCACCATTTAATTAATCCTGTTACGTAATACTAAAAGGTGACTGTGTCTGACTAGGAGGATCAGCTGAACTTCACCAGGGTGGTCCGACAGTTTCATTACACCGTTTGGCCAGACCACGGCGTCCCGGAAACCACACAGTCCCTCATTCAGTTTGTGAGAACGGTCCGAGATTACATCAACAGGACCCCAGGCTCCGGAGCCACAGTGGTCCACTGCAGGTGGGTTCAGAGCACTGGAGCATACTGTGTCTGAGAACAATCGTCTCCCTGTACACAGTGATAATTGCTTGAGATAATTACTTGGTTTTGATGTTGCCGCTTCATTGCAGTGCTGGGGTGGGCCGCACTGGAACCTTCATTGCTCTGGACAGGCTTCTGCAGCAGCTGGACTCCAAAGACTCTGTGGACCTCTATGGAGCGGTGTTTGACCTGAGGGTACACCGCTCTCACATGGTGCAGACAGAGGTGAGGTCATGCTTGTGTGCAGCACAGCGCAGTACAGCACAACACAGTGCAGTACCTGGGATGTATAGCAAACTAACATGGCTGAACTACAACCCCAAATCAGAAAAAGTTATGTAAACTTAAGTTGTGTAAAATGTGAATAAAAACAGAATGTGATAATATTCTCGTAATTTTGTTAAATGAAGAGTTGAAGCAGCACAGTGGTAAACATTCTCTGTCCCAACTTTCTTTGAAACATGTTGCTGGCATCACATTCAGAATGAACATACTGTATTTTCCATGAAATAGTCAAAATGTGAATTTTCAGCATTTTATATGTTGTCTATGTCCTTTTTTGCTGCTAAATATGGGTTTACGAGACTTACACAATGTCCCAACTTTTCCTGATTTGGGGATGTATATTTTGGAATTTCAAATTTGTGCATTTGTATTTACATGTGGTGTTTCTGCCTTTTAGTGTCAGTATGCATACCTCCACCAGTGTTTGCGGGATGTGCTTCGGGCTCGTAAGCTGAGGAACGAACAGGAGAACCCTTTGTACCCCATTTATGAGAACGTGAATCCAGACTACCACTGTGGTGAGCATGTTGTTTAACTCAGGCAAATTTGTGTGTACAGCAGCATTACGAAGTCCTCAGTACTATTATACTCTGTCAACACAAGAGGGAGTTTAACTGAACCAATTCATGTTGAAACCTGGATGATACAGAATCACAAATAGATACAATATTGTGCTTAATCGATACTTAATATTGTGCTTAATAGATACAATATTGTGCATCTACAGTCATTCAAGTCTATTATGCTTAGAAAGGCTGATTTCAGTTTGTAATAGTCCCTTTTCTTCTGTGTTGCCTTTATTTCATTAGGAACAGATAAGGTGTACGCCAGACGCTAATGATTGTATACACTACTGACAAGGAAGAAGAGGAAAAGGAAGATGAAGAGTAGGCAAATCACATGCACATTTATGGAAAGCACTAAAAGGCTATATTGCAATTCTATTTTTATACTATATATGATTGTTGTAAGCAGCATTAATTATGAAGGCAATTTATGAATATTTAAGTGTAACAAATCTTTGTATATACTTGCTTTCCTAAAATGTATATAGACATGTATCAGTTTCTATTGCACAAATATTTGTGATACTATGGGAGTAATTACACATTGTAGAGACTTTTATACTGATATAAATTTGAAGGTGACTACATCTGAATGATCTAATAATGATAGACTGCCATGAAAAGGATTTTGTTGTCTACTTCAAAATGACAAATTTGTCAATACTAATGTCTGTTATGTTATCTTGATGACAGTGACAAGGGTGCTAAAAAGTTGAAACTCTCCATGTCATTTATCATATGTCATCTTATTCAGGGTTTATTCAGGGATCTATTTGGCAATTTTGATGGAGAAAGTCAATCTCTGACAGCATAAATTTTCTACCAACTGATGACTTTGGGATGCTTTAGTGAATGAAAGATTGGAGCCATGATTGCACGTTATACTATTGTCGTTTACCAACTAATTATTGAATTATTTAACTCTTCATTAAATCTTTTTATATATTCTATTTACATATGTATGTATATTTATGTCATCATGTTACATAACCTGGCTAGACTGATGCTTATTCATTAAAAGTCCATTTATTTTTCATTACAGGCTATGTAAATATTGTATATGACACAACAGATGTTTTGTATCAAAGTGTAATACCAACAGTGTAAGGTTGTTACTGAGAATGTATTTTTATTATAAATAAACACTCTGTGTATTCTTTAAAATAACACGTCTTAATGAGAATACACACACAGACTCAAACACACAGGGACACACATACAGTACACACACACACACAGACTCAAACACACAGGGACACACATACAGTACACACACACACACAGACTCAAACACACAGGGACACACATACAGTACACACACACACACAGACTCAAACACACAGGGACACACATACAGTACACACACACACACAGACTCAAACACACAGGGACACACATACAGTACACACACACACACAGACTCAAACACACAGGGACACACATACAGTACACACACACACACAGACTCAAACACACAGGGACACACATACAGTACACACACACACACAGACTCAAACACACAGGGACACACATACAGTACACACACACACACAGACTCAAACACACAGGGACACACATACAGTACACACACACACACACACAGACTCAAACACACAGGGACACACATACAGTACACACACACACACAGACTCAAACACACAGGGACACACATACAGTACACACACACACACAGACTCAAACACACAGGGACACACATACAGTACACACACACACACACACACACACACACACAGACTCAAACACACAGGGACACACATACAGTACACACACACACACAGACTCAAACACACAGGGACACACATACAGTACACACACACACACACAGACTCAAACACACAGGGACACACATACAGTACACACACACACACAGACTCAAACACACAGGGACACACATACAGTACACACACACACACAGACTCAAACACACAGGGACACACATACAGTACACACACACACACAGACTCAAACACACAGGGACAGACAGACACACACACACACACACAGACTCAAACACACAGGGACACACATACATTACACACACACACACAGACTCAAACACACAGGGACACACATACAGTACACACACACACACAGACTCAAACACACAGGGACACACATACAGTACACACACACACACAGACTCAAACACACAGGGACACACATACAAACACTCACACACACAAGCATGCACGGGGCACGCACAGACAGACAGACACACACACACACACAGACTCATACACACACACACACAACACACAAACACTCACACACACAAGCATGCACGGGGCACGCACAGACAGACAGACACACACACACACACACAGACTCAAACACACAGGGACACACATACAGTACACACACACACACACACACACACAGTATTTTTTTTGCTGTATTTTATTTACATCTATTCGAATGAAGGAGTATACACAACAAAAGGTTAAGATTGAAACGAATAAAAAAGCGTATTCAGGTTGTGTATAGCTAGTGTGTTTTTGTAAAGTAACTAGTAAAGTAACTAATTACTTTTGAAAATAAGTAATCAGTAAAGTAACTAGATTACTTTCTTGGATAAGTAATCAGTAATCAGTAACTAATTACTTTTTCCAAGTAACTTGACCAACACTGATAGTGGCACAACGCGGCGCTTTTATCTCCAGAAAACAGATTCTTGATGGTGATCTGCAAAGTAGTAGCTACTCATTGACATTTCAACAGTTCTTGTGAAAAATGTTACTTCATGGTGACTAAGAAACAAACTGCTGTTGTTGCCTCATTCTGTGGTCCACAATTAGCTCTTTGGTTTTGTTGACATTCAGCTGGAGACAGTTTGCCTGACACCAGGCAGTCAGCTTCTTCACCTCCTCCAAAAAGGCAGTCTCATTGTTGTTAGAGATGAGGCCCAGGCCAGGACTACTGTATCATCAGCAAACTTAACGATGGTTTCCATTTTGAGTTTTACTGGTCAACTGCCAGAACAAGGTTCTGTGTGAATTATTTTCGGATGAGTTTGGGCAAAGACCGGGCGGTGGCGTCTCAGGTGTTTTGTGGGCTGGGAAGGTCAAACACAACAGGGGGGTTGGTGGGCTTATACATGAGTGTGCAGATAGAGGAGTTGATAAACGTTGTGTAGCCATCCGTCATGATACCATATGCTGGGGTGAAGAGTAAAAGAGAAGGAGATAAAGACAGATACAACAATTGAGTCACTGTACAATGTCATTTTTTGGTACAGAGATAAGTTAAATACCCTTATTCGGTGGGTGCTTGCATTTCTTTAGGAGTCCGCGGTCTTGGTTTGTATAGAAATTAATATCAAGTGACACGTGTAAAAGGGCGAAAATAGGGTAACTTTCCAATATCTGTACTTGTACTCTGCACAATGACAATAAAGTTTAATCTAATCTAATTTAATCTAATCTAATCTAATCTAATCAGTGCTATCTTCAGGCTGAGGGGCACCAGCACTCTATTGCTGCTCACCCTCATGGATGTGGCCGAAAGCATGCAGCTTGGGACGAACTCTCTTCTGGACTGTGTTGAGAAGGTCCACGCAGCCTACCCTCTCCTTAGCTATGTGGATAGAGTCCCCAAAGCCTAAGGACATAATCAGGTCATAGAAATTAGCACTGTATTCAACATATAATTTTGGTTTAAAATTGACATAACATAAAAAGCATGGAAAATCCTTTAAGACAGTCGGACAAAAAAAAGAAGGATGGCAATTTTTATACAAATGTGTCTTAAGGCTTGATTTAGAAATCTAGCCTTAAATCTAGCCACTGATGGAGCCAAGCTTTGGAAGGGAGGCTGTTCCAGAGCTTGGGTGCTCTGACTGCAACAGATCAGTCACTACTAGTTGATAGTCTCCATTCTGGGACAGCTAAAAGGCCCAGGTTGGAGGATCTGAGTGGTCTAGACTGGCTGTCAATCATAGAGTGCCCGCGTTATGTATAGCTCCGGGCACGCTGATGGTTGGCAGCCTGGCGAGAGGGGGGCGGAACACCAGACACGGGTCACTGTGTGTTAATGCCTGTTCATTGTGTTTTGCTAATAAACAAGTTAACTGAACTCTGGCATGTGGTGAGACGTTACAATATAATCAGGTGCCAGTCCATCTAAAGCCTTGTAGGTATTTAGGCGTGCATCAAGACCACCTTTTCCAGAATTTTGGAGATAAAAAGGCAATTTAGACATAAGATGAAAGTTTTTTAGAATGGAAGGATCAAGGTCAGGTTTCTTTAGGAGGGTAGTATTAAGCAATATTGAGAAAATTACCCAGGGGTGGGCCATGTGTCATGAGGATGTCGATGTCTTTGGGGATCTGGTTCCACTTGTCCAGCAGAGCCTGACCACGAGGTAAGTTAAAGCCCCAGTTGCAAAACCAGGGGGTCCTACGAGAAAAACAATGGAGGAGAGGTATAGCTATATAGTGTAATTACTACAGCTACTCCGCAGACTGTTGTATAAGTAAGTATACTCTTTTGATCCCCTGAGGGAAATCTGGTCTCTGCATTTATTCCAATCCGTGAATTAGTGAAACACACACAGCATACAGTGAGGTGAAGCACACACTAACCCGGAGCAGTGAGCTGCCTGCTACAGCGATACTCGGGGAGCAGTGAGGGGTTAGGTGCCTTGCTCAAGGGCACTTCAGCCGTGGATGTGGGCATGGGAAAGCGGTGCTCAACCACTTCCCCTGCCCACAATTTTCCTACTGGTCAGGGATCGAACCGGCAGCCCTTCTGTTACAAGCCCGAGGCCCTAACCAGTAGGTCACGGCTGCCTCAACAACTTTTGAACAAGCCTACAGATGGGCATGTACATGTATGAGAACCAGTTGCACAACTGCAGGACGGTCCTGTTTAAAAAGCATTGCACATGTGTTGCTATACGTTAACTGGTTCAGCTAAAGTTGAAATATGATTACTTGTGTGCTTTTACCTTCTGGCAAAGCCCATGGCTTTGAGCTACTCACCAAGGTGTACCATATATCCTGAATCCCTTGACAGTGATTTCTGAGTCTTGGAGGTAAATACAGTTTGTGAGCAGGGACTCAACATTTTCACAGTCCTCAAGCTTCAACTTTGTTAAGCGTACATCATTCTGCATGGTCATCTTCATCATAAAGTCCTTATCAAAGGTCAGCTCATGGTTCCCAGCGATGACGACCTTGGTCTCATAAGGTAAACTACCTGCAGGCCATTTGGAATAAAAATGGAAGAGTCTTTCAAATTGATTTTAAATGTGTCGTGAATTGCTCCTAAACAGTATGGGGTGTTCATAAACGAAAGCAATGATGATTGACATGATTGCACACACACACTCATGCACCCACACACAAACACTCATAAACACACACACTTACACACGCACGCACACACACACATAAACGCACGCACACACTAACACACACAAACACACGCACACACATAAAGACACATGCACACATATGCAGGCATGCACACACTCAGACACAAGCACATACATACATAAAGACACACATGCAAGCACGCACACGCACATAAACGCATGCACTAGATTCAACTTTATTGTCATTGTGCAGAGTACAAGTACAGAGACAACGAAATGCAGTTTGTGTCTAACCAGAAGTGCAAAAAGCAGCAAAGTGCAATGTGATATACAAAGTATAGACAGGTGGTGCATAGACAGAATAAGAAATATAGTTTGATGGGGGCTAGTTCGTTGGATGTCACCGGGATGCAGAGCTAGAGTTCAGTAGGTAGACAGCCACAGGAAAGAAGCTTCCTCTGAACCTGCTAGTTCGGGTGAGGAGAGACCTGTAACGCCTCCCAAAGGGGAGTGGGGTGAACAGTCTGTGGTTGGGGTGAGAACAGTCTTTGATGATGCTGCGTGCCTTATGCAAGCAATGCTTGCCCTGGGTGGCCTCGATGGAGGGTTTACTCCACCCTCTGCAGTGCTTTCCGGTCATGGGCAGAGCAGTTGCCATACCAGACTGTGACACAGTTGGTGAGGATGCTCTTGATGGTGCAGCGGTAGAAGTTCACCAGGATCTGAGGATGGACCTTCTTTAGTCTCCTCAGAAAGAAGAGACGCTGGTGAGCCTTTTTGGTCAGGGTAGAGGTGTTGAGGGTCCAAGAGAAGTCCTCAGAGATGTGGACACCCAGAAACTTGAAGCTGGTGACACGCTCCACCTCAGTCCCGTTGATAAGAATGGGTGTGTGTGTGCTAGCTTTAGACTTCCTGAAGTCCACAATAAGCTCTTTGGTCTTCTTGGTGTTGAGAGCCAGGTTGTTATCAGTGCACCGCGATGTTAGGTGCTGGACCTCCTCCCTGTAGGCCGTCTCATCGTTGTTGCTGATGAGACCAATCACCGTAGTGTCGTCTGCAAACTTGACAATGGTGTTAGAGCCATGTACAGGTGTGCAGTCGTGGGTGAAGAGGGAGTAAAGGAGAGGGCTCAGCACACATCCCTTTGGTACGCCAGTGTTCAGGGTGATGGTTGAGGATGTGCGATTATCTAACCTAACAGACTGAGGTCTGTTGGGTATAAAGTCCAGAATCCAGTTACAGAGAGAGGTATTGATGCCCAGTTCACTGAGTTTGGTGACCAGTTTGGAGGGGATGATGGTGTTGAATGCTGAACTAAAGTCAATGAACAACATTCTCACGTAGGTCAAGGTGGGACAGGACAGAGTGAAGTGCCGTAGAGATGGCATCCTCTGTGCTCCTGTTCTGATGGTAGGCGGATTGGAAGGGGTCCAGTGAGGGTGGTAAGCAGATCTTGAGGTGGGCCAGGACCAGCCTCTCAAAGCACTTCATGATGATGAGGGTGAGTGCAACTAGACGGAAGTAATTAAGGCTTGTTGCAGTGGAGTGTTTTGGCACCGGCACGATGGAGGTGGTTTTAAAGCACGCGGGAACAGCTGCCTGGACTAGTGACAGATTAAAACCTCAGTCAGCTGCACTGCACAGGCCCGGAGTTCGCGTCCGGGGATACCATCAGGACCAGCATGCATGCACACACACACAGGCACGCAAGCATGCACAATCACACACATAAACGCACTCACACGCACACACATCAGACACAAACAAATGCACAGGCACATGCACACACACACACACACACATACACGCACGCACACACTCACACGCACTCACAGGCATGCACACACTCAATTACATTCACAAAAGTTGCAAGATTAGGGCATGGAGTAGAAGATTGAGACAAATTGACAAGCGTGATTAATTTTTTCAGTGAGAATGTGCAGGATTGAGCGGCTTTCATATTTTGTACCGCTATGCTGTACATCTTGTTTTGATATACAGTTTGTCATGTGATGAATGAAAAGTCTGCAGCCATGTCAACAGGAAACTGGTTTGCCACTATGTTAGTGTACAGAGCCCTTCCCACTGGCAAAGATACAGTAGGTGTGGAGAAGGACGCAGAGCTGTGGGCAGACTGTAAATTTGATTAAATTTGATGTAAGCCATTTATTGTGACGCGAGCCATTTATCACAGCAACAAGTTCTAGTCATGTGTGATGTGAACTACATGAACAATTCAACAGAGAAAAATGGGTTTGATTTTGGACACATTTTGCATCCATGGGTCCATAACCTTCTTATTATTGTACACCACTTTGGACAAAAGTGTCTGTCAAGAATCAACCATATAACCATACTGGACAACTTGGCAGCTTTGTAAATTAGTTGGACATTATACTGTCTGCTGTTCCAATGGATACATGTTCATTATTAATCC
The DNA here is from genome assembly GCF_017589495.1 of Alosa alosa. Lineage (NCBI taxonomy): Eukaryota > Metazoa > Chordata > Actinopteri > Clupeiformes > Clupeidae > Alosa > Alosa alosa. Next base: position 9,314,604 of record NC_063199.1, read on the forward strand.
TTGGCGATTTTAATATTCATTTGGATAACTTATCTTCAGTTGACACTGTGTCCCTACTTGCCTCATTTAATATCACACACGTCCACAGTCCTCCTACTCACAAGGCTGGTAAGGATCTTGATATAATTCTGCTATGTAACTGTACTACAGACAATGTTATGGTTAATCCATTACATGTATTGGATCATTACTTTATTAGATTTTCTGTGCATCTCCTGGATAACCAAGCAGCTCTTCCTCTTACAGTTTTGTTCCGGCGTAACCTCAGAAGCCTCTCAAGCGACCATTTTACAACATTAATGACAGCTTTACCTTCTCCGAGCTCATTCTTGTCACTTGAGGCTACAGAGACTCTTTACAATACACGATCATCCTGTCTGAATGCATGGAATGCATCCATGTCCTCTTTCCACAAGACCTACTCGTTCTAATCCCCATCACCCATGGCTGACAAACAATACACGCTCAGTATGAAAGGAACTTAGAGCTGCTGAGAAGAAATGGCGCAAATCCGTAGATGCAAATGATCTTAGTAACTACCAGTCTTTGCTATCATCTTTTTCATCCACTGTTACACTTGCAAAAAATGCATACCATCAGAGCAAGATTAAGAGTGCCACTCTATGCAGTCTGGTTTCAAGAGTGGTCATTCTACTGAAACTGCTCTTCTGTCTGTGACTGAAGCATTGAGAGTAGCTAAGTCCTCTGCTCAGTCATTATGCCTTAAGGATATTTCAGTCTGGATGAAAGATCGGCACCTTCACCTTAATCTTTCAAAAACAGAGCTTTTGGTGTTTCAGCTAAAACAGCTATACCGCAACAGATTAACATCCAGCTTGACTCATCTTCACTGACCCCAACTAGATCAGCACGTAACTTGGGCGTCATAATTGATGACAGACTTAACTTTTCTGAGTATGTAGCCTCAATTGCAAAATCATGTCGGTTTGTCCTTTACAACATTAGGAAGATCAGACCTTATTTCCAACAAGAGTCCACACAGGATCTGCTCTCTGCTATTTTAATTCTAACACGTTGGTAATGTTAATGTCATACAGTCTGTCAAAGGAAACCAGTGCAAATCGGGTAACAGCACGGGCCCCACTTTAACCCCTGAATAAAACAATAGTTAAATTAACAGTCAACAGCTTTAAAAAAGTTGGTAAAACTACATTAAGGAGAATAGCAATAATAAACAATAATGTCAATGCAATCAATAGCCTAATGAAAATAAATGATGGAAATAAAGAAATACTATAATATACTACAATATAATATACAAACCATAACTCATAAGAGGACATGTGTTCTCTTTGGCTGATTGAACATCAGGCGTGCTGCAGAATTCTGAATCAGTTGTAATGATCAAGCAGGCAGGCCAGCTAACAGTGAATTACAATAGTCTAGTTTAGAGATAACCATGGCCTGTACAAGAAGTTGTGTGGATCTTGTGTCAGATAAGGTCTGATCTTCCTAATGTTGTAAAGGACAAACTGACATGTAATATCAATAACAAACAATAAATAATTAAATGGATAGATAGCCTACATAACATTTGTATTAACTAAGAATAAATTACTTTCATTTAAGGCATCCTGTTGTTCTTGTCTTATCTGATATTACATTTGAGTTAAGAGACTGTACCAAGCTATCATATACAGTGCTCTCCACCACAATTATTTTCACTAAAAAAAAAAAAACAATCTTCTAGTAGTTTATCTTAGGCTCACAATGGAAACAATGAGAAAAAGCCCAAATCTACATGGAAACTACCTCATCTACCTCACCATAAATATTTTCCACAATTATTGGCATCCTGAAAGAAGAAGCACAAGAATGAGAGGGTTGACACCAGCAAGACGAAGCAAAGGAAGGAGGCTAAGCGCCTCAAGAAGGAGATGGCAGACAGGAGGAGAAAGGAGGACCTTGAGATGGACATCTCCAAGCTGTAGAGTGTGGAGACTGTGGTAATGTCTCTAAATGAGGTGAAGGATGGACCTGCAGACAGACTTAAATTTGAAAATGCAGTGATCGACCACCATGCTGAGACTGTTCAGCAACCTGTCACAAGTGTGATCAATTTTGAGTCATGTTTAATGTATGGCATTTGTGCTTTCTTTGTGTTTACCTTTTGTCACTTGTGGTTACCATTATGCATCACAATGCAAAATGTGTTTTACTGCATGAGAATGTGTTTAGAGTTGTGCAAAAAGAGTCTATGAGATTGGCAAATTGTGTTTTTAAACATGTGTTTTATAATTATATGAAAACTGTTTAAGGTTTTGCCAAAAGGGTGATCGATTCAAGAAATGTGTTCAGGCAACTGAGAATTTGGTTCAGAGAGAATGTGTTCTAGCAATTGCTAAAAACTGTATTATTACTGCTTCACATTACACATTTGAGGTCTGAGTATTTATTACATGAAGAGATCTTTATGATCTTATGGGCTTATAAATGGCACATCCAAACGGAGGCTATCAGATAGGCTACAAGTGGCATAGTATAATATTATTGACCAATGCAAATGAATGACACAGCACAACTCTTATCTCCAGAAAACAGATTCTTGATGGTGATCTGCAGTATCACCATCAACAGTTCAACATTTCAACAGTTCTTGTGAGAAATGTTGCTTCATGGTGACTAAGAAACTAATGAGTAATGCTGTTGTCTAACTGCTCTTTGCTGGTCATGACAAGCAACATTCTTTCAAAAACACTGCAATGACCAGAGCAATCCACCCTAAAGTAGCAGGATCACCAACCATCTTGCTGAAACCTGCAATGGGCCAAGTAGCCAAGATAATAACCCAGTGTTAAAAAAAAAAAAAACTCAAGCAGACTACAGTTGGCTGATGAAAAAACATAATTATCATCACGTCTGTCAGTGGTGCGTGGGTCTGTTCACAAGCGACCCCATGCCTAGGGTTGCCAACTTCCTCAACCCCAAATGAGGGACACTTCACTTCCAATGCGGGGACCCCCCCCCCAAAAAAAAAATAAAAATAAAGTAATTTTGCTATTTGATGCTGATGGTGCACTGTCACTTTAAGAGCATTGTCTACACGGTATTTATATTTTGCCAGCTCCATTCAAATATAGTCTATATCCACACTCTAACATTGTTTGTGCCATATTTAGGCCTATAGCACAATATTAACAATGATAAGTATATTAAGTTGGTATAAACAATCTTCATTCCTATGGAAATAGAAGCATGTAATGATGCTAGCTTGATATTTTCTGTTTGCAATTAAAAGTGAATTATGAACCGATAGCCACCTAGCTATCTGAGTGGAAAGTTCTTCAATTGGCATAGCCTATTCATGTAAATGCTTAGTTTAAAGGAAACGGATTATTGAAGACTGCAAGACTCACCAATTCAATTCTATTACACAAAGGCAAAGACCGCTCTTCATATTCGATCACAGTCCAAATCACAGTGCCTGCAGCCTATGTCAAAGTGCCCTCACATTTTATAAATGGTCAGTATAGCCTAGTGTGAAGCAGATAACTCTGCAATCTCCTCGCATTGTTTTTGTTGTTCTCATGATTTCTTTTTAAAAGTGTCTTGTATTAAAAAGGTGAAGTCAATTACCAACAATGACAAGCCAGCTGGAAACTTCCAGCCTCTCTCCCTCTCGTTCCCAATTAAAACGACTATATACTTGCTATCTACTGTAGAAGTTTCGTACCATTCTGGGAATTATTAGTGGGGTAATTTACGAGATACTAAGTTGGTTCCATTAGCACCTGCAGAAAGTCATTCGTTTCTGACAGCGCTACTCGACCAAGGGAAAACAGGTTCTGGGAGGGTGTTTGGCTCTGGGTCATGGTGCAAAGGACCCTAGAGTGAAATTACTCCGAACCATCGCTTTAAGTTTCAATGAATACCTTTTCTCCTTGGGACAGGCCCGTTTGAGTCTTGGAAAATACTTTTCCATTTGCATCGGGATTGAGATGATTAGAACTTAGCAGTCAATTTGAATGCAACAGTTTTGAACAAATTCGTGCAGGGTGCTAATGATGCTAACCGGATTTAATAGCAATTTAGCCAGTTGTCTTGCACGATTGTGAATGTTTGGATTACATGCACTCTGAGGAGGGATGCGCCTGTTGAGAGGGAGAGAGACAGAGTGCACAGGGCAAGGACTTATTGAGTCTGTGTTGAGGTAGGCCTACTTCTATCGCCTACTCTGGTAGAGTTGCACATACTAGCTACAATGCAAGATATATTTAGCCTATTTATTTATGGACAAAGTAAGGTGGGAGGTCTGTGTTGCTTTTAATTATCGAATGTTCTATCGAATGTATTTTTTATTGATATCGATTACATATCTATTGCGATACATATCGCTACTGTTTTATCGCCCAGCCCTAGTACAAATACTTACAAAACTGGTGCTCTAAATAGCGATTCTGTTGTCTTTGAAAGGTTCTCTTATTGACGCATTGAACTGCAATTTGGATTAACACCTGCTTTTATAAGGCGGAAGTAGGCTATTTAAGCATCTATGCGCTTTCAGGAGCAGTCTTTTATACAGCGGAATACATAATTTGGTGCTCTTTACGCTTCCCCTCCCATCTCTTTACGCCGAACTCCCACTTTCCCCTGGATCCTCCCATGAATATGCATGACACGAAAAACACAATGTGCCATTTTCAGCTCCTGCGACAGGCAGTTTGCGCTTTATCATCATTGTGGCCTGTTTGTACATACCTCGCAATGATTTTACATGTACGTTGCGAAACAAATACGCCTGAAGTGGGCGCAAAAACGTTAGTACATCTAGCGCTGAGTTGTATAACCTGACTATATTATATACTGTAACTAAAACCCTGTTTTTTTGCAGGTATTTACAAAGTCTGGACACCCTTTCCCTTACAGCAAAATATGCAATGATTATATATTAAAGAAGTAGAGAATTACAGTAGAGCTGGGAATGGAAAAGTACAGGTATGACATGTCTGTTGAGTCGTTTATAGAAGAAATAGGTCTACTTGACCTACTTGATTCCACACATTCCAGTGGCAGAACACCAGACTAGCCATATTAGGCCTACTTCATAACAGTAAAGATGACATTATCATGCAAAACCTTTTAGTTGTCTGTGAAATGATGGCTCAGGAAGCAGAGAAGATGTAAGTCCTTACCTAGCCAGTCATTAAACTTCTTCACCTCGGATGGCAGGCCCAGCTCTGTGAAGTCACCCGTGTGGAGCAGGACGTCACCGTACGGCATCTGGATGCCATCTGTCCTTGAGTGTGTGTCCGAGATGCAAACGAAACGAGTGTGACCTGCAGGCTTGGGGGCATCGTAAGGGGTGGGCTCCACCCTAGTTTTAATCAAATAAAAAAGACCAACAACTTAACGTCCTGACCTACTTCTACATGGCTTTCATCTTCGTCAGCATTAGACCCATGTGGTAGCCTACAGGTCACTTTTGGCTAGTTCAGGTCGGGAGGATTTTTCACCCTCTCAAGCTAATAGTTGTCTAGCCTTGTAATGTTTTCTAACAATTAGATGTTTACACCTGCTGGCCAACTGTGAATACATTTCGTTTCATTTCTAGGTAAGAGCAGCAGAGTGTATTTGAAACCTATGATTAGTGTGACCAACCCCACAGGTGAAAGAGACACTGTTAACAGAATAATCAACAGCAGTCATAACTGACCTCAATTAGTACACCAATAAGGAGAGTTGTCAGCTCTGGTACAGTTTTCAGTTTTGAGGTCCACATACTAAAGAGTCATCTGATGTCAGACAAAGACTACAGATACTGTACACACACACACACACACACACATGCAGTATGTACAATACCCTCCAGAATTATTGGCAGCTTTGATAAAGTTGACTGAAAACAGATATATAAAAAAAACAAAAAAACAATAGCCTTGAAGGGAAGCAAATGTATTCAGAGAAAAAGGAAAATCTCATAAAGAAATAAATATGTTTAACAAAAACAAGTTGCCCACAATTATTGGAAAATCTTTTCTTTAAGTTAATTAGAATGTCTGTGAACTTTCAGAAGTAGTTCATGACTTTCTATTTCACTAAGGCATGACAATAAAGTGACCAAATCATTTTAATTAAATCCCCAAGTCATTTTTCAACATCGGAAAGACAAGAGGATACACTAAATTTAATTAAAAATGAAGTGTGTTGACATTTGAAAGGTTCTAATCTACTGGAAATGTGACAAACATGCTTGGACAAAGACCCATGGTTATCTTGCCTCCACGCACAGTATGGAGGATGATAAGATAGGCAAAAAAATCTTTAAGAACCACTGTTGAGGAGTTATAGGAAAAGGATCATCTTGGTGTCACTATGTCCCCCAAAACATCTTCAAAAGAGACCTCACTGCTATAGATTATTTAGAGGGCATGTCAGGTAAAAGCCTTTCCAGTCATTTAATTACAAAAGTAAATGGCAGGAGTTACTGAATGGAACAGTGGCTTTGTCTGGAAGTGTGGTCTATTGGTAGATTAAATGAAAATTGCGCTTTTTGGCAAGAAACACTTTAGGTGGGTTTGGCCTACATAGAAGAATGACCATATTGAAAAGAATGCCATGCCTAATTAGAATTATGGTGGAGGGGCTGTTTTTATTCCTAAAGGCCTTGGGAAACGTATTAAGGTGCATGCTATCATGAACCCCAAGACCTGAACAATTTCAAAGGATCTCTGTCAATCTCTGCCAAGACTCTAAAAGTGGGTCGTGATTGGATCATTCATCAGCTCAATGAACCAAAACAAACATCTAGACCAAAACAAAAATGGTTTACTGAACACAATATCAGGCTTTGGCCATTGCCATCTCAAAAACTGTGGGGTGAGTCAAAGAGGAGAATACACAAGTGTGGACCTAGAAATCTGGACGATCTAGGGAGGTTGTGTAAAGATAAATGGTCTTAAATCCTTTGCTTTGTATTCTCCAACTTTATGGGCTGTCATAGGAGAATATTACAATTTGTTTTATTAAGCAAAGGAGACTTAAGAAGGTATTACAAGCAGGGGTGCCAATAATTGTGAGTGTGTTTTTGTTAAATATATATACTTTTTTTTTCATTTTGAGCAGATCTTCAATGAAACCATGCCTTGTTTGACTTGTAAATGTGTTCAGGGTAGAAAGTGTGCTGACACTGTGTGTGAAAGAACTTACAACTTGAGATGTGGCAGCTGGAAGCGGCTCTTGTTGTAGTGGGTGAAAGCTTGCATGGGGTTGGTGCTGTACTTATCCACCAAGACTGCACTGCCCGGGGAGGAGGCCCTCTGACCCATAGCTTGGTTGAATGGGGCATGAGCTGATCAGAGAGGCCAAGCTTCCAGCTCATGCCAGAATACCATCCAGTTTGGCTATCACTCTGCAAAACCACATGTGTCATAACACTTTACTCAAATGAGTTTGAATGGAGAAGTCTTTATCTTCAAGCAAGACAAATACAAAGAGGTTTAGTCTCAACCTTAACATTCATAAATGTATCTATCATTAGACTTATCATTTTGTGTTTTGTTATTATTATTTGCGTGATCACATGCTCAATTTTACTAGACCCAAATGATGATGGTCCTACGTGCAGTTTTCGAGATAAGCTCAAATGGTCACTCATTTCAACCAAGTAATGGCCACAACAGGATTTCACAATTTAGACTTAACTTCACCGACGACATCTTTTCTTTTTACTACACTACTCAAACGGATTTTGCTCAGACCTCCTTGCAAGTGAGAAAGTCTGTATCCTAGACCCGCACATTTCATTCTACCTGTTTTCACTTTGTAAACACCAGAGTGACACCTCACACTGTAAAATGATTAGCCCTATAAAGTGATTAGGCTTAGCCTACGCTACGCAACTGTGGACATTAAACATGGCCTCTTGCCTGCCTGCTAGATTGGCATAGCTAGGCTACTTGACAAATTATTTCAAACTAATCGGGAGGACACGATAGCCTACCTACAATCCACTTTCTGTTATACCTTGCACGCGCGTTTTCCTCTGGATAGCTGGATACCCTTTTCTGCGATCCGGATATACTGTAGGTTACTGTAGGCTAGGCTATGACGTGAAACAAAGTCTCTGATGAAAGCGCTCTGCCCGCCCGATATATCGTGGGGAACAAGATAGTTAGATTGATTCGATTCGATACTTTAACAGGCACTTTCAGCAGAGAAAAAAATAATCAATCCCCTCCTTAAAATGTGTATGGTCTCTCCGCGACACAGAACATGGATTTACGGACATCAGGAAGTGGGAGGGAACCAGAGTGTTGGGTTTGGGGTGGAGCATCCCTGCGTATTCTGGATCATTGCATTAAATATGAATATGTATTTCTGAATTTACCACTTTTGAGATATCTTTAAACTACGTTTTGTCTGAAGGGTGCCCTTCAGATTTATTTTGGTGCCATAGGTCCCAAAGTTGCTTGATGTAGGCAGAGGTGGGCACAAATACATCAAAACATTTTGTTACAAATTACAAATACTGGCTCATGAAATGTAACAAAATAAAATACAAAATACTGATGTGAAAAATTTATTTAATAAAAAATACAAGTAATTAGTAATTTGGAAATACAAAAATACCCACACAATAATCATGGTATAGCCTACTAACAAGGCATATTATCGAAAATGTATCCCCAAGAAACAAGAAATACAATTTTTGATTGGCTGGCAGGGGGCTATTAATTCTGTACATTGGGGCACCTATGAAGTAGATCTGGTAACATTTTTTATCACCATCCCATATCAATGTAAACAATGATTGAACTGACAAGTAGGCTTCGCAACAGTGGAATCAACTGTAACAAAGCAAACTACCCACCATCATTTTCCGTAACCAATGAAAGTAGTACAACAAATTGAACAGGTCGGCTTCTTTTTAAACTGAACTACATTTTCCTTGTTGTGCTATAAATGCATGCCTACTGGCAACATGGGGGATAAACAGAATAACAACCTATAAGGTGTCCCAATATACGGAATGAATTTACTTGGAAGAGAATTCCACTCTGGGAGGTCTTGGAGGTCTCCTCCATTATTTCTGCATATCAGGACACCACAGCGTATGTTACTCCTTACATAAATCCTCATGTCATATCCAAGTTTTAATACTGTCCTGTAGTAAGAATGAACATCAGCTATTAGGTACTCAAGGTCATGGGGTCAAAGGCCGTGGTCCTAATATTCTCCCTCAGTATCTTATCTGTTTTTTTTTTTTATTTTAGTCTTGTAGCACTTAACACACCTGACAATTCAAGCTCTAGTTACTTCTTTCATTTCTTTCAACTTCCTGACATGTTCTAAGGGGTTCTAAAGGGCTTTACGTTGTCTACAGGGTGACAAAAATTGACATAAACAAACAAATTGGGTTTACACCCCATGTTATCCTTACAGAAGGGTTATAAAGTTGACCATTTTGGCTCCCACAATTTACTTTTCTTTTCATTTTTTACAGAAGGGTGATAAAGTTGACCATTTTGGCTCCCACAATTGACTTTTATTTTTTTAATTTTTTTCAACTTTACAAATGAGGGGGTCGTAATAGAGGAAAGCTGGATCTAACACTTTTAAGTTGGTCACAATGTGGCATACCACAGCAAGAAAAATTGAAAATGGGTAAACATTTCATGCTTTTCTTCCTAAAAGGTAATGAAATGTTTAGGTCAACTTTACAGTTGAATACAGGGAATTGCCCTAAGGATATCTCCAGGCACCCAGCCTATTCTTAAAACCAAATTCACCAAGATTCTGGCCTTTGGCTTTATGATAAGCATTGCCTATTGTCATGGTTATAGCGGGTAGTATATTTAATTAAGTGATGACATTTTGGCTTATTTGAGAAGTATTTCAATACAATCCCTCAAAGTATTTTGTTACAAACTACATTTGAGTTTTTCCAATCCTGCAAAATACAAATGACAAAATACGCTAAAGTAATTAAATACGTATTTTAAATGCAATTGAAATACTGCCCATGTCTGGATGTAGGCTACTAGGCTGAGATCTGCAGGTGTCTGGCATAAAAGTCGTTCACTCCCATTTCCAATGTTAGCCTAGAAATCTTGACGCACCCTAGCGGCAGCAAATGTAATTTGCAGCCAGGGTCGTCTAGCAACTTTCCGTTGGCTTGCAAGCTGGAAAAACCAAACTCTAGTCAGGCCAATCACATCGTGTATAGAGTCGGGGGTGGGCTTAACATAAATGACTACAGAATTGTGACGGTTTCGCGTGTATTCCCTGCTACTTGAAAACAAAGGAGGAGATGGCTGCCACTGCTGGCAAACAGCGGTCTTTCGAATCGGCTTTGGCTGCGACTCTTAGGCTAAAGACTTGGAGTTAAGCTAGAACAAAGAACGGCATTGAAGTCATAGCTATTGCTATTGTATTGCGTGCAGAGGGAATTTGAAAGACAACTGTTTATCCCGCCCCTCTTATACTATTGAGCCCTGCCAATGGTGAGTTCCCAGACCCATCATCTTGATGTGGGTCTGGTTTGTCAGGCTAGCCAAAGGTATCTTTTAAATGAAAAACACAGCATTCTGGGATTTCTACTGTTGCCTGCTCTTGAAATTCCAACATTTACATGGCATTGTTTGTAATGACCACACTAACTAATCCAGTGACAGATTGTGCTTTAAACTAGGTAATGACCTCAGATGACTAGTCGGATTGAGACCATACATTAGTCAGTGGCCTTTACATCTGGAGCTCTTTTCATAGAGTGGGAGCTGTGTGTCAGCTGATCCAGTCTTTCATTGACTGCTAGGGGGTATGAGAATACCCTTGATCAATGATAACTCAAATAACTTTATTGTGTTTCAAAGAATATTAACAATAAAAATATATTAATAATAATATTAACCAGCATGCAAATCACTGTGATATTATTTGAGGAAATAACTGAAGGATGTGGAACTCAGAACATAGATTACTGATCTCTGTCTGTGTTGAGATGGGGCCACAAGGGGGCACACAAGTCCCAGTTTTTCTGCTTTGGATTGTCCTGTATGAAATGTTTCGAAGTGAGGAGGTGTGTGTGGGGAACACGTGGGCTGCTCTGCCATGCCCTCTTGATAAGCCTGTGAAAGCATCCGCTGTTTCCCTCCACAAAGATTCCATTCATCCCAGTTAGAAAACACCAATGATAAATGATTCATATGGTTCCACTGGAGTTCTCCAGGAGGAGATGCAGTATAGTGACAGTGGCAGCCTACAGGGCAGGCTCTGCCCTGACCTTGTCCTTATGCTCACCTGGCAACCATAACCACAGGGAAAACGGTGACATGTCGCGCCCAAGGATCTCTTATTCGTGAATCACTTTCACATCAGATACATGAGTGGTCCCCAGGGGTGCCCTTGTTTGTCTCTTGCAAATCCCCTCATCGGGGAAGAGTTCACAGGCTGGTTTTAACAACATAAATGTAGCCTCTCGGGACATCTGGGATGGCTGGAGCCAGCATGACCATACTTGTTTCTTTTTTTTGCTGAAAACAGTCACAAAATGAGTTCACAGCCCAGCGCAAGGAGCATCTTCACTACAGTTTAATCTCAAGACCTTACTCAAATGAACAACTACATTGAAGAAAAAGCAATAAAATGCAACAACTTTGCTGTGGCAGGAGTGAAGATGAGCCACGGTCTCATTCCACATTATCATTTCTTTGTACCCTTGGCAGGCTTTGTCTACCTGTGAGACGTCTGCATGAGTGAGTGAGCCGAGGATTGGTGCAGTCAGGTTTATGGAAATACATAAAGCTGAGCTTTTATGGCCGCTTATCTCACATGCCCTTGCACCTGTGTTCAGGAAGTTGATAAACCACCGGCGCATCCATCCGAGACACTCTCACAGACTGTCTTTATGGTCCTGTCCATGCCATTGATCGGAAGGGTCAAACACCACATGTAAAGGGCATCACTCATGCATGCTCTCCCAAAACTTTCAGCAGAAGTCACCTCATGCTTGCTGCATAGTGTTTGTGTGTGTGTGTGTGTGGGGGCACAAAGAGACCTGCGCGCTGTAAGAGAAGAGCAGGTTGCGAGCAAGATGATGAGGGGGGACCGTGGTCTGCTCTTTGTCAGACTCAGTGCAGAAAACGTGTCGCCGGCGGCCAGGAGACCTTGATGCATGGTGGACTCCAGACGACCTCTCTTCTCTTCCCTTCTCTCTCTCTCTCTCTCTCTCTCTGTCTCAGACGTAAAATGATGATGAGTTCAGAGAGCTGCTGTTAAATGAGGCCTGCAGTCGGCCTGCATGTTTCACTGCTCAGCCCGGCAGCCGCTTGCTGACTCACTTCCTCTCAGTAAATAAACGATTGCCCATTATTCACCCAAGCAGGCCAAAAAAAAAAGTGTTTTGTGTCTGATTGCCGATGGTGGCTTAGCCAGTTTTTTGGTTCATTCTGAGGTTGAGGTGAAGATATGAGAGTGCATGCAGGAGATTCTCATTGATGATAGAAGCTTAAAAATATAAAACTTTGAGTTGTTTTATGGACTGTAACTCAGGGCTAAATGATGGGTCAAGGTGATGATGCTGATATCCAGTCTGCAGACACTGGTCAGTAATGTGACTGACATTTTTCATGATCATTGAACTACTTTGCTTGCTAACTAACATGAAGGAACAGCTGGAGTAGCAGAGCTGCTTATTTCAAGTAGATTTTTGCTCACTGCAGATTTATAATATTAAATATTAAAAATATTTTTGTTAGGTACATTTTCGTGATGTCATAATTTGCGTTACAGTAGAGCAAAACCCTCTAAGAATCGCCAAGGACACCAGTAAAGCATCCCTTGTGTTGCATACCACACAGCACACTAATATAGAAATTTCCCCTGTGTGTGTGTGTGTGTGTGTGTGTGTGTGTGTGTGTGTGTGTGTGTGTGTGGTACACTCAGTGATGACAGGCGTCAGCTTGGGGCCCTGAGAACAGAGTGTCAGGGACAAATGAGTAGGGCAGTCAAACAACATACATGGGGAATACAAAACAGACTGAGAGAGAGACAGACAGAGAGAGAGAGAAACATGCTCTCAGCTCCTAGTGAAAATAAGTAGCCTGGAGTCTTCTGTGGTGATTGTATTGTGGCATAAAGGCAGAGGACAAAAGGCTATAGTAGTTGTTCAGACAGGGATGTGGATACACAAATACAGTGTCTTGAAAACATTAAAAACTGTTTCACCATGAAAAACAATCTCATATGAACAGTGTCCATATTTACTGACATCCATTATTGTTTATCATTTTTGTCAAAGACAAAACATTACATTTGCGTTAAATGTGTTAGATACACGAGGCCTCATTCCATTACAGTCATGCTGAGGATTACATGATTCTATGAAGAGAACAGCAAGAGGAGTGTGTGGAAGCATGAGAGCGATGCTGCAATGCTGTGGAACTACATATTTGTAACCAGTTGTAACATGGGAAGTGCAGACTGCTTTTGTAATTTCAAATATACACAGGTGAGGTGTTAAATTCCCAGTGCTACAGGTAGTGTATTTCACACAGTGGCCAATCTACAACCAAGCCTATTTACCATCAAAGACAAAATCACCAACAAGTCATCATTTTTTGGCAAAAAACATCACCAACAGAACAGCCTTCAATAGCATTTCACTGGGGTTATCAAGCGAGTACCTTCCTTCATCTGTGTTTCACTGAATTAGGCCCAAGACACCTCCAGAAGGCTCAGCAGTGGTATCTGGTGTCCCAGACCCACCCCCCTCCACACTCAGGATGGGTTCTCTGCCAACAAATGCAGACAAATTCTCCGGTCATTCCTATTCATTGCTGTGGCCATTTATGATCCAGTCAGCAACATAACCAGTCACACTGCAAGCCCTTGATGCGGGCATCCACATGTACTGCCCATTTGCCACTTGAAGGAGTACAGGAATGGCTCAATGTGACATGGAATCAGATCTTTGAGTCACAGAGTCCAAAGTTTCAAGCGAGAGATGTGAGGGGACATCATAAAAAGATAACAAAGTTGCGGCAGAAACGGCTTTCAGTAATATTCCTGCTGCACAATTACCTAGAACCAACGAAAAAGAGGACAGGGATAAGGAGGGCAAATAAAATATGATGCTTTTCACATTGTCTGATAAGCTTCATACATTTGACTTCTGGGTCCTGCCTTTCTGATACACTGCCAGTTCTTGGCAGGGTTGAATGTAACATATTTGTGACACTATCACAGCCTTCATGTTTGGTCATTTGGTTGCGCTGCAGCCGAGAAGAAATGGTTCTGCTGACAGCGCTGCCCTGGCAGTGAGAAGCTCAGACAGAGGCCGTTGCCCTGGCAGTGATTGAGCCTCGGCAGCCACCGCTCTGCTGTCACCCCAGACAGAGGGGGTCAGGGATAGGGGGAGCCCTCCGCCAAGACGCCCCTGACATCCATCAGGGATCGGGCCAAGGCTGCCATGACAAATATCCACAATCAATAGCAGCTGTCAGGGGCAACGCAAGACCACAGTCATGCTTGTCAACAGAGTCTGCTTGCTCAGAGTGTTGACAGTAGCAGGATAATTAATAGACTTGATCAATCAGGTGTAGAGCACAGGGCAGTGCTAGTGCAATGTGAGTAAGGCCAACAATTACACTTGACACAGTTTGGTCACTAACTGCTTATATCTGTGTTCATGAGGGTAAAACTGGATTGAGGTAAAAATTTTGCAATTTTATTTGCATATAAAGTCAGCTAGATACCATGATGAATAAAAAATGTCATAAACATAGGGTACAAAGCATTTACAGCAACTGAAGTGACTCACCAGCAATATAGACTGTATATATTTTTTTTTTGTGCGAGCAAGATTGCATTTCAACACAGTGCAAAGAAAACAATACACCACAAAGGACAGCGAAGCTCACCAACATGGTGGTTTGGTTCCAGAAAGTTTACAAGCTTTTGTTTCATCTTCACATTGTATCAAATGTCCTGGATTCCATTAAATAATAAAAAGAAAAGAAAAAAACGATCAAATGAAATTGTTGAGTTCATACTATATATGTAATGTACAACACACACACATACAGACACTCATCCTTAACATTTACAGTCAATACAATTCTAAACTGCCAAGTCACCATCCATTTGAAATTTAATTTCCGTTTCATTTTACAGAGGGGGTAACCAGATTGAAGCTGTTCTCGAGCACATATACCTGCTAAATCGTAACAAATGACCTGTGCATGGTGAGTTTTATGGTGATGGCGAGCAAAAGCCGGAATGGTGGAGTTTGCACAAGGGGAGTCCACACTAAAATCGCACCTCGTTAATGCAAAGGCCTTAAATAAATAAGCAAATATACATCAACAGAGCCACTCTTAAATTAGAAACGTAGGTCAAATACAGTATTGCTGACAAATTGCAGTACCATTAAATGCACTTTTCAGACGAGTCTTTCAAATTAGAAGCTTATGTGTTCTGGTACACAAGCAAATGCCACTGGTAGTCCCAAAAGTTGTCTAAACGGAGGTTCATACAACATGGTATCAATATGGCTGAGTCCAAGAGTTCATTCTCGAAAGGAGCTCCAATGGGTGACTGGCAACAGGTCTCAGACCTGTTCAAGATGCAGTCAGTCCTTTTGCTCCTCCTACGTGTTCCTTGTGTGAGAAGTAGACCAACAATATGGTAAAGTCAGGTACTAAGCTGGCAGTGCTCTCTCAGGAGCTCTGAGGGTTGGCTAAGTCGAAGACGATTGGGGGGTTGGTCGGCTGGTAGCTGGCTGTGCAGGTGGAGGAGTTGATGAATGTTGTGTAGCCATCTGTCATGATACCATATCCTGGGAGGGAAAGAGCGAAACAGAGATGGAGTTAAAAATGACCCTTACCAAAAAAAATATACCGGTACTAAAAGTTCATCTTATTAAGTAAACTTGAAGTGTAATTCCCAAGTTTACTTTATGTAGTAAGTTTACTAGTATAAATGTACTTGTGGTATACTTGTAAATGTACTATGTTAATATGTCTTAGGACTAAATTGGCCCATTTTTCAGTTTATAATAGTACACTAGTAAGTATACTTTATTTTGTACTGCAACTGTATTGAAAACTACGGGCTCGAACCTGCAAACATTCCGGTTCATGAACAACCTCTCTACCTCCGGAGCCACTGCCACATACTGCCAATATACACTTCTAGCCCACTTTTTGGTTCAAAGGTGTTATTGTAAGTTAGTATAAGTATATATAAATGTTAGTATAAGTATTTAAGGATTTTGATCCCGTGAGGGAAATTTGGTCTCTGCATTTATCCCAATTCGTGAATTAGTGAAACACACTCAGCACACAGTGAACACACAGTAATCCCGGCGCAGTGAGCTGCCTGAAACAACAGCGGTGCTCGGGGAGCAGTGAGGGGTTAGGTGCCTTGCTCAAGGGCACTTCAGCCGTGCCTACTGGTCTGGGTTCGAACCGGCAACCCTCCGGTTACGAGTCTGAAGCGCTAACCAGTAGGCCACGGCTGCCCCCATGTTTCTAAGCTAAAACATTTTTTTCCACATACAGCAAACATCACCTCACCATCCGCTAGCTGCCTGTGCCCTGAATACACTGTAAAAAAAATGTGGTCTCTGTGGACATCCCAGGCTCCAAAAACGGCAACAAAAACAACACCTGGGGGGTATTCCAAGTACGTAGTTTAGTGACAAACCTGGGTAAGTTAGCTCAGAGTAAGTGGTAAACCTCTACGGCAGAGCCCTACAGCACTGTTTTGTTTGGAGAATGAAGCCATGCAGCTCTTCTATTACTGTAGGAGGTTTACCATTTACTCCGAGTTAACTTACCCAGGTTTGTCAGTAAACTACGTACTTGGAATACCCCCCTGGTCCAGCCTTGACCATAAAAACATAAACTGTTCCAGCCAATCACCGACGAGATAAGTACAAGTATAAGCCAAGTATACTTCCATAAACTTATTTTTGGTAAGGAGAACAAAGTCAGAAAAACAGTGAGACAGAGACAGAATGACGGAGGTATCTCAGGTATCACTAGTATCAGATATGATAGTGGTGTGATTTGATCAGTTGCTCACCCTCGTGGATGTGGCCAAACGCATGTAGCTTGGGACGAACTCTCCTCTGTACCGTGTTCAGGAGTTCTACACAGCCTACCCTCTGTAGATCCCTGGGGACCCAGTCCCGGAAACCTGAGAACATAAACATGGCAAAAAATATATCTATAGACTGTGTTCAAGCCACATATGAATACTGGGGAGCTGTTTAATGACTGCTGAACCAGATGCCAGTGACTTCTGCAAATAGCCTGGGTGGTGAGAGGAAACAGGAGATGTGATTACAATTTGAAAAGGCGATATTTGAGGATAGCTAGCTAATATTTTGGCAGGATTTGGTTAAATAGTTATATAGACCGAAACATGCAGCACTTTCTTTAAAAAAATGGTGCAAAACATTTGAGTAATATATATGGGGTTTTAAAGCCTCACATTATCAAGGCTTGGTTTACCAACCAAATTTAGGCTATACAGTATTTGCGTTTGAGTCACTGCATAAACAAAGCATCTCACAAAAATTTGCGATTAATGTGTTCAGATTCTTACAGGGTTTCCATTCGAATCTAATGCATTTGCAAATGGATAATCCTGCATTAGCAGCAGACAGAGTGGCTGTCTGAAAAAACCCTCTGTGGATTTGTCTGCAGAGTACAGAATTGACTGTGAGTTTTCTTTTTTTCTGTCATGAAAAGTGATGCAGACCGGCTCGGTGCGCAGACGGCTGTGTGAGTCATCGGGGGTGGGTGGGGGTGGGGGAGGTAGCTTACCAAGGGGGGGCCCGTGAGTCATGAGGATGTCGATGCCCTCGGGGATCTGGTTCCACTTGTCCAGTAGAGCCTGGCCGCGCGACAGGTTAAAGCCCCAGTTGTTAAACCAGGGAGTCCTGCGGGAAACACAGATAAAAACTCATGAAACCAAAAACAACCTCCCATCTCATCACGGGTGGATATCCTGGCTTCAGAGAGGCTATGCACGTAATACAGACCTAATATGAGGAAATACAGTACATAATCGAGTTGTTTAACTAATTAGGATCCGATGGTTTAGGGAGTGGTTGGGAAGGACACATTTTTGGAACTTTCTGAAGCTAGGATGTCCACCTCTGCTTCTCCTCCAGCACACCATGACTCACACAACAGCCAACGGTACAGTCCTGTAACTTCACATCACTGAGGCTACTTGCTCCACACACTGATTACAAATGGAAGAATGTGAGTGGGGTTAGAGCCGGTAGCAAACAGGCCACTGGACATTTGACCGCCGCCAGAGTATTACATTTCAGATACTGGCTTTGGGCATCTTTGGCAGGGCATAGCCAGAAGCGAGAGGAGGACGAGGAGGAGGAGAGGGAGGAGTGGGGAGACTGATCACGCCTGTCGGTGGTAATGAGCGCAGGCATGTTAATCAGAGTTTTACTCCTCCCTCTGGGATGCGGGCGGTCGCCAGCAGCTGGCCGAAATCATGACCGAGCACTCGCTGATGTATTTACAGCGAACGCGGGGGGACGAGAGCCTTGTGCACAGTGGACAGCTTACACTGAGGGAAGAGGTCTGTGAGTGTCCTTGTGCTTGTGTGGAGCTTGAAATGTACACATATATTATACACATGACAATACAAGAGCATAATTAGCCCAAGTACATTTCAAATTCTGATGTGTGTAATACACATTTATTTGATTGTGGTGGAGGTAGGTAAAGGTAGAAGGCTTGGGCCTGCATGAGAGCAAATGAAGAAGGCTAGCAGACAGGCACAGGCTGAGAGAGCGCGTGTTAAGCTCCATGGCCATGCGTCTGGATCTCTACTGCAGACTTTGTTGTGGCTGGGAGAAGACAACAGACAAACACATGCAGTCAGTGTTGATCACAGTCACTCACGAGCTGCGCACTCAAGCTGCAACAGGGAGGAGAGGGCTCGAGACGCACAGCCGCTTCACAGAAGCCAATATGGGCGGCGAATATGTTTTCTCTGAACTGTTAAATTTGACGATTTTTATGTAAACATTCCATTTCCACGATTACCCTTCATCCAGCTTCACTGTATGTTATGGAGGGATTCGCAAATGTTTATGGAGAGCCCAAGGCAAACAAAAAACTGTTTGCAAATGTTCACGAACATTCGCCTATGTTTCTGAATTTGGACGCACCTCAGATCCACTCCACAGTTGAAACAAAGAGAAAATATAATCGCTACAGCATAACCACTGTTGTCTGAGATCCCGGAGTTCACAAAATCACATACAATACCTAACGAAGTGACCAACATCACACTGGACATAATTTGTTGCTGTACCAACTTTCTTTGTCAGACCAGATGTGAGCCCATTGGTAAGCTTTACATAAAAGCCAGGTGCACGAGGCGATATGAACATGGACACAGATAAGAGATGGGCTGTAAGTGGTGGCTGGGCTGGGGGATGTGCTCACTCAGGCAGGAAGTAGAGGTTGGGAGGGGTGGGAGTGGGGTGCCTTCCTCAACAGCCCCTCTCAGACCTCAGGGCTCCCATCAGCCTCTCACTCAACAAGATACAGAGGGGGGGAGAGGTGGGGGTGAGAGAGGGTGAAGGGGGGAGAGAGAGAGAGGGAGAAAGAGAGAGAGAGCAAACAATCTAGGGACAAGGATGCTTTACACAAAACATTCTGAGGAAAATAAAAACAGACCACAAACCAATGAGGTGCTTCTCATGCCAGTCGAAAAAGGCGTCTGAGTGACAGCTTAACTCTCTGCTTCCTTGTAAAAATCCTTTTTACATAATTTGCTCGGTGACATCTAGAACACACACAATGGGGCCATAGCAAAAGGTTTGGGCATGGTGCCATGAACAGATGAAGATGGGGGAAACTAAACATCCAGCTCTTCCAGGTGGCATCCACAAACACACAAAAGACTGACGAGAAAAGAGTCTGAAGCAGGCATACTCTAAAATGATCTTTTAAGCCACAATGAGAACTTGGGATGCATGTCAGCGCCGAAGGGACAGGAGATTTAGGAACATACAGGGGGTTTGTTCTTTGCTCAACTTGAGTTGTGTTGTTAAATTCATAACCTGGTCCAAGCGTTGGGTTGGCATGTTCAAGACTTAAATTCATCTTCAGTTGCTCACTGAGTCTTTCTGAATAGCAAGAAGTATCTGAAGTCTGAGGAAAGTCATTTGATCTTTTATTTTCATTCCAAGAGCAACAGGACAGCATAAGAAGCGAGGTGACTACCAGCAGAGTGATACAACCTGTCCAAGGGGAATTTAAGTGAAATGCAACCGTCCACTGGCTTGTCATGAGGATGCACTCTAAAATACCTTCCTGCTTATGCACAATGGTTAATGTGTTTACTATGAATACCAACAGAAACATGGGGATCAAATGACCATAATTAAAAAACAAATGGAGTGACAGGAAAAAAACCCTAACAGATCCTATCAGCTCGGGGGAATATCCGGAGATGATATATCTGCCCACTATCATTGTATCCCTTGTAAAAGCCATCCTGTGTTTGTTGATCCATCAGGAGCCATGGCTGTTAGGGTTCCTGTGAGGGGTGATAAGGACCATGGGGCTGAGGACAGAAACAGACAGACAGACAGAGAGAGAGAGAGAAAAAGAGAGAGAGAGGGTGCCCTGGCTGGCTAGCTCTGGGGCTTTGAGTGGGCTTGGCGGACAGGCTGCTGGCCCGGTGATTGATGGCCGGGTAAAAAAAGCTGAGTGGCTCCTTTAGAGGCTGGCGCGCCGGCTCTTTCTCAGGGGGCCAATCCTTCACCGGCCGTTAGGCTCAGAGGCACGCGGTCTGGCGCGGCACGTGGGCCGGGGGCAGCCTCCTTCGCTCCTGCTCTCTCTCTGTCTGTTTCTCGCCCGCGCCCCACAACACCCCACCCCACCCCACCATCTCAATCTTCAATTTTTTGTTTTTTGTGGATACTGTTTTTAGAATTGATTTAGATTAAGTGTTATTAAGTAGAATTTGTATTTTAGTATATTTAGTATATTCTTTATCTTCTACTGTCCTTATTGCTTAGTTGTGTTTTTTATATTATATACTTTTAATTACTTTTTTCTGCTGTTAGTGAATGTGTGTGTGATGTCTGTATGCTACTGAGACCTTGAATTTCCCCTTGGGGATCAATAAAGTATCTATCTATCTATCTGTCTATCTATCTATCAATCTATCATCCCACCACCAGACGACCCCACAGAAGCCAGACGGCAGCTATAGAATATGAGAGAGGGGGGCGTCCTCTGAAGTGTCACCTGTCTGTCACTTGGCTGAACAGTGCACAGATGCTCAGACACACACACACACACACACACACACATACACACACCCATTGGACACGGTTACACACAGTCGAAGTACCAAAATCTTCTGACGAAAGCAGCATGTGAGATGGGAGTGGGTTCCATCTAGCTTGAAACCAGCAAATGGACAAATACCAAGACCTCAGCTTTCAAACAAACGCACCCCCATATGATATATGATGCCAGTGTGCCATCCTCTCCATCTTCTCAACCACCAGAGTCACAGCTGTGGAGCTCCCTTTGCATGTCCCTTTGCATGTGTTATGTCTGTGTCAACCCCTGCACAGGGGCAGGCAGTGGCCGTGGTGGATTGGGCAGCCAGCTGTTCCAGCTCTGAGGGACCTGCCTGTCTGCCTGCCCCCTTAGGGTTATTTATGAAGCAGCCCCCGTGGTGCAAATGCTGGGGCCTGCACCTCCCTCCCGTCCTCGCCCAGCCACGGAGGAACATTCAAATATTAATCCTGCCCTGACACACAGGGGCCAGCCAGAGAGAGAGAGAGAGAGAGAGAGAGAGGGAAGAAGAGAAAGAAAGTGTATGTATGAGAGAGAGAGAATGGAAGAGAAAGTGTGTTAGTGCATATGTGTGTGTGTGTGTTTTGTGCATGGTATGCATGTGTGTGTGTGAGAGAAAGAGAGACTGTGTGTGTCTAAGAACGTGTGAGTGGAGTGTGTGAGTAGTGTGTGTATGAGAGAGAGGGCTTTGGAGCAGGGGAGGTGAGAGAGAAACGGACATGGGGGCAGGCGAGTGGACAGAGGTTCTGCACAGGAGTGCTGGGGGAGGCAGAACAGGACGCGAGACGCACAGTGACAATACAAGCACTTCCAGTGCGCCTCTGGGACTGTGGACAGCACCACACCACACGCGCCTGTGAAACACACTCGCTTCCCCAGTCACATACGCTTAGCAAGGGGAGCCTGAGCTGTCCAGGAGCATCCATCCCCTTAGCCGCCTAGCTCTAATAGCCTAGAATCAGCTACATCCTTCTGGACTCAGCCTCTCTGGTTTCTCCATCATGGGCATGACATTATCCACTCCACCCCCTCCCCACACACACACACACACACACACACTCTTTCTCTCCCAGTCACACATTAACTGGGAGCCCCCTCAGTGAAATCAATCAGCCGACTTGTTTACGAAAAGGCATGTGACTGGCTCCTTCATAGGTCATTAGAGTCGTTGTTGCTGGGCCGATGCTCATTATAAAGCACTTATTTTATGTCATTATGCTATAAGGCTGCTAATGGCAGTGGGAAACAAACAAACACACACACAGACAGACAGACACACACAGACAGACAGACACACACACACACACACACACACACACACACACATAAGACAGATGCACACACAGTCACACACACAAACAAACACACACACACATACACAAAGTAAGAGGAGAGCTGGTACGAACAGCTCACAGCAGCAGTGGTAAGTTCACCTCCCAACCCCCCGGTGTATGCAAATAGAGGGAACCAGCAGGGGCCGTGGAGAGATGGGAAAACATTTGTTTAAGCTTCGCTTCCTGTTTGAAGGTCCTCTCTGCAGAGGCAGTGGTGGGTCACCTCCTAACTCATGTACAGCCGCAGGGAACCTCTTCCTCTTTCTCTCTCTTTCTTTCTGTCTATCTCTCCCTCTCTCAGCATAAGCAAGTGGAAGAGGAACTCAAGTGCTCTTCGTGCGAGATACTCACTCAAATCTCAAGCCAAATCAAACTGCCCTTCTGCCTTCCCCACACGCACCCCACCCCCGCCCCCGTGCCCCCGTGCCCCCGTGCCCCCAGGCTGTTCTGTGCACTGGCTCGGCCCCCCTCTTGTGGTCGCCCACCCAGTGGGCTCATCCTGGTCTAGGAACAGTTGCTGCCATCGCCACTGCCAGTGATGACAGCACCGAGTGGGAGTACAGTAGACTGGAGTGTGCATGACTTCCCAATTAATGCTGAGAAATGACAACACCTTAAGGTGAGAGGTCACTTCACAATTGAAGCCGCGGGCAGGTAAGGCACCGAGGCAGGGGGAGGGGCGGCATGCGCCAAGCAGACAATGTGCAGTTGTGGAACGGTATGTAAGGATAGGAACTAGGACATCTTTCAAAAACAGACTTTATTTATCGTCACAGATTATTAAAAATGGAAGACGAAAATAAAATAAAAACATTAAACTGAATATTCTATTTGGCTAGTTCCTGAGGTTTCTGAGGGCTCGAGGAAGCACAAAGAGAACACTGTGTGAGAGAGTTTAAAGAATTCACATTTTCACCTTCACATTTCACCTGGGCCTTATCAAACTCCATAGTGTAGTTTGCTTCAGTTGGCCACAATGGTGTTAGAGCAATTGGTCACAATCACATGCGCTTGTCTTGTCTTTCACAAATACTGGCACTCAAGAGCTGAGCAGTGAGATACACTTTTGAGCTCTCAACTTCAGTTCTCAGCTGACACTCTCTCTCACACTCCCCCCCTCTCCCTCTCTCTCTCTCCCCCTCCTTCCTTCCCTCTCTCTCTCTCTCTCACTCTCACTCACACACACACACACACAGACACACACAGACACACACAGACACACACACACACACACACACACAGAGAGACATGCACCAGACTGCACAGCCTAACCTCTCCACCCCTGGCTCCGTTCCAGTTCCCATCCATCTGACTGACAAACCAAAACCCGACAGGAAATCAACCATGCAGATGAGCCTGAGACAACGGGCAGTTTCAACAGTCGATAACTGGCACTGCCCGCGTGGCGTGGGCATTTGGGTCGAGAGGGGTCGAGTCTGCACGCCTTTCCTGTGCCGGCACCCCCGCAACCCGACGCCACTATGGACACACATCCTACACTGACTGCCGCGGTGCAAAGCTTTTTGGTTTTTCTCGTTTGATGCGTTTGAAGTGTGAGTCTGAAAGCCCACGCCATGGTATGGTTTCCGAGGCAACCCTATGGCCACACCCTCCGTCCCCTGTCCTCTCTCCCTCTCCCGCTGTGTGCTTGTCCTGACAGTTACCCAGACTGAACCCGTCGGGTCACATGACTGAAGTCTGCCTCAGGGGCGTAAGAGGATTAGGGGAAGTCTTTGATTCCCCCGCTCAGCCCAGCCTTCCAAGGCCTTCATCAAACCAATCGCCACCGTTCGACGGCTCCATGACACACATATCATAGGGAGTGTGGGATGAGAGAGTGTCTGCCAGACAGTCCAAGGGATTAGGAGATATCTGCAGTAACTCTGAAGAGTACTTTACACGACTACCACTAACTCTCAAATACAAGATCCAAGGTCAAGGTTGTCTGTTGGCATTAGAGATAATCAAGTCAAGGCAGAAAACAGACGTGCTCTCTCACTGACACTGCATATGATACTGGTGTAATCTGGACATGAACATGACTTGTCTTGAACCACAGGCTGTCTGTCTGCCTGTCTGAAGCTTGGGACTTTCACTGGGGCATGTCTGCCGTGGGGCCCGGGCTGTGACCTCTGTACTGACTGGGGGCCCAGGGTGGCAGGGGTCACGGCGGCCCGCTGTGAGCCTGCCCTCAGAGGGGCTTGTCATTTTGATCCCTCGCTCGCAACAAAGGGGCCAGGATGTGTCCGACACAAAGGCCACATCCTGCCACAGAGGCTGGGAAAAGAAAAGCCGCGGCCAGCCCAGAAGCTCAGAGCCGCCCGCAGCAGACCTCCCATCATCATCCTCCCTCTCTCTTCAATGCCTTTTCCGCCCAGCACGGCTTTGACTCCCAACCAAGATAATCTTCCCCACTCAATGGCTGAGGATGGAGATGAAACGTGGGCTTTTCTCCGAGGCTTTTGCTACAGAACTTGGAAATGTTTCCCAGATTAAAAAAAAGATGAACTGAACAGCAATACACCTTTGAAGGAAGAGATATACTGTTTCAACTTAAAGACCTCAAGGTGCCTCTCGCAGAACAGACAGATACACACACAAATACACACACACTTGCCAGCTCAGTGAATGGCATATTTGCACAAAGAATTATCTTGTCCATCTACCTGCAGACTGTTCTCTGATGACGGCAGGGCTTCCATACTAATTCAGCCTTACGTCAGTCCCCTCACTCTCCTAAATGACTTTCTGCGAGACATCCATCTACACTTACACTTGCATTGTAACTCAAACTCCTGCCAGATGCCTCCCCAGAGGAAGACCCTCTGCCTGTCCTCCTCTTCTGCGCTTGTGTGAGAACGTGTGCAAGAGAGATGGACTAATAGGGACCAGAGCATGGGGTGAGGGGTGGGGGAGGTATGTCCTTCCGAAAAGTGTGCTGTATGTGAGGGTATAAGCTGCTCCTGAATGATTGCAGGCTTTGGTGTAATTGAGGGATGTGGCTGTGTACACCCTGACAGACAAGTCTGGCCAGGAGCACTTGCCTTGAAACACCAGGTCCTGACGTGTAGAGACACGGACATGTCTTTGAGGGTGAGGGCTCAGAGCACGGCTGCTCTGACTGCGTTCGTGCTAGTCCAGGCCATAATAATCTCTCAAATGAAACCTCCATTTTATGTTGTGAACTCCCACACTCAAAGGACACATGCCAAGCTGTGGCACGAGCGGTTGACTAAGTCAGTGCTCGTCGTAAGAGGTAAATGCAAATCCTTAAATAGACTCAACACACAAACACTCTCATTTGAAGGTGTACTGTACGTGGGCGTCCTCACATGAAGAACACACACCGGGCTGAGCGGTTGTGTGTGTGTCGGGTGGACACGGCAGCGGTGGTGCAGGCAGCTTAGCGCTGGCTCATCTTCCACCGAGAATCGGCCCAGGCCATAAATCAGCTTGGACTGTCAACAGTTACTGTAGCGGTGGCCCAGACATATGCTGTGGACGCACGACTCAGCATAAAAAAGAGGAATGAGGTCAGTTCAGTCTGACCAGAACCCCCCCCAGGCTGCCCACCACACAGCTTATTACAGACTTAAATAGGTCCCTCTCAAACATAAAACAATTTACAAGCTACCAAGCAGGGGAAAAACTTCACAGGATGGGTCAACCGCTGTATTACCTTTAAGTCTTGTGGAAGGATATAGAGTTGGACTAGCCTCACATAGCCCACATAGCTTAGCTTTGGCTGGAAGTTCGCCGACCCTCAGGCTAAAAATCTCTCTGATCCAAAGTGGAGAGGGAGCAGGGAAAATAAATATGTGGACGGAAAGCTCAAAAATGAAAAGTCAATTGCACTTGACAGTGGAATAGCCTGACAGAGCCTTTCTGTCCCCAGCTGAAGCTTATTTGCTTTTGAGGAACGCTTATCCCTGCCCACCACAGCCGTTCAGCTACAAAACCGTGAGAGCCTCCATGTTCCTCTATAAAAAAAAGCATTACACAGGAGAAATGAACCTTCTAACCTTCAAGTCTTTTACAACAAGAACAACAGCCATCTTGAATGAAATGTAGATGGTTTCACTTTGTTTTTCGTATATCTGAAAGTTTTATGCAATGCATACAAAATAACAACTTGAATTTTGTAAGAGATAATGGGAATCCATCTGCAAATCGACAATATAGGACATCACCATATAGTATTTCACACCACTGGAAAACAACTAATGCAGTGGATGACTGCACATGTTGTAACATGTGTTTACTACATTAGAATAACAATGCTTGAGTTGCTTACCAGGGTGCACCGTATATCCTGAATCCCTTGACTGTGGTTTCTGAGTCTTGGAGATAAATACAGTTTGTGAGAAAAGACTGCACATTGTCAAAGTCCTCAAGTCTCAACTTGGAGATGGAGGGAAAGCGGTAGTAATCCTGCTTGACCAGCTCTGACATGAAGTCCTTATCAAAGGTCAGCTCATGGTTCCCAGCGATGACAACCTTGGTCTCGTGAGGTAGAGTACCTGTAGGTGAGGGTAAAATAAAAGGTATCATTCATATTTGGAAACTTGAATGTTAGTATAGTATAGTATAGTATAGTATAGCATAGTATATATACTCTTTTGATCCCGTGAGGG
The DNA here is from genome assembly GCF_017589495.1 of Alosa alosa. NCBI lineage: Eukaryota > Metazoa > Chordata > Actinopteri > Clupeiformes > Clupeidae > Alosa > Alosa alosa. Next base: position 9,341,895 of record NC_063199.1, read on the forward strand.
AAATTTAGTCTCAGCATTTATCCCAATTGGTGAAACACACTCAGCACACAGTGAACACACAGTGAGTTGAAGCACACACTAATCCCGCCCCAGTGAGCTGCCTGCAACAACAGCGGTGCTCAGGGAGCAGTGAGGGGTTAGGTGCCTTGCTCAAGGGCACTTCAGCCGTGCCTACTGGTCAGGGTTCGAACCGGCAACCTTCCGGTTAAAGTCCGAAGCGCTAACCAGTAGGCCACAGCTGCCCCTAACAGCATAGACATGTCTAAAAATCAAATATCTGGAGGAACTGTGGAACAAAAGCTACAAAGCCAGTTGGAGACATGTAATTACGCTTGCATATTTCACTATCTATTTCCCAAGTGAACCGTGAGCCAGGGAAGGAGTCTGGTGAAGGATTAACCGCTGGTCATTAATCATGGACATCCTCTCATACGCTCACCCTGCCCATTCAGTCCCAACACGGCCAAGAGCGCCCCTATCAGATCACGGTCACAGGCCAGTGCCCCGTGTTAATATACCTGAGTAGTTAAAAGCCAGGTCTGTGTCTAGAAAATCCCTCTTAATTAATAGTGAGGACTACATTGCAGTGGTAGAAGACTGCAGTGGCAAGTCTGAGTCCCATAACCTAGGTATGATAAGGATTCGAATAGGACCCTGGCTTTACACAGTGGTGCAGAAACTATGGAGGCTTTCTGTGAGATAAGAAAAGGGGAGAGGGGAAAGCAAATTATTGGTTTTTGAAGCTCAGGAGAGCTGGGGATTATTTCAGTACATTTGGAATGTTGTTCACATCTACACTGTAGTATGACCTCCTCCAATCCTGTCTACAAAGACAAGCCTGAAGGTGAAATACTTCTCATTTTCAAACACTTAACTTGTGGTTAAACAGGTTAAAAGAGGCAGGATTGAGGAGAACTGCTTGGACTGCGGTCTGTAATCAAGAGACAAACATTTACAAGATCTGCTTGTGTTACACGAGACCTTTCATAAACCAATCAGGTGCCTTCATCCTCTTTTGGAGGTCAACATTCTTACACTAACTCTGAAGTGGGTTGTGCAATTAATCAAATTACTGGATTAATTGACAATTATGACTTTCAATGATTATGAAAACAATATAATCGTAATATAATGATTCTTTTGTTATATTACATTTTGCAACAATGCTCTCATTTTGTCTTGAGTTATAAATCCAGCACTCCCCTTTCCTTTACAGTGGCTAAATACATGAACTGTTTTTGCATGTTTTATTTGTTTTTCAACTGAATTATAATTTAACCTACTGTTAAATTTTTTTATCTTTAGAAAAGGGAAAATGTTCCCAAAATCATTGAGTAATTGAATGTTAATGTAATCTCAATATTGAATTAAATTGATTATGATTATGATTATTGAGCATCCTGCCCCACCCTGAAAGACAATAAGAGGAACTTTTTTAAGCTAGTACCTCAAACATTACACTGGTAATACAGGTTTGTTGTAAGGTGCTGCATGTACAGGTGTGTGGAGTATTTAATATCAGATGTCAAGGGGTAGAGGAGAGGACATTTCTTACAACAAAGGGGGATAAGAAATCTCTTGTTTCAACCTTGGAACACTAATGTACAGTTGAAACTAAGCAGTGATGAGTCCTTCATAGAAGGTGTGGATCCCACCACACATTCTAACAGTAGAATGCAAGATTATATGCATTAGAAAAATGATCAGATAAAGGCATTCAGTACCCTGCGGATCGATGGCTATAAGGTGTGCATGAAGCAGAGAAGATGTAAGTCCTTACCTAGCCAGTCATTAAACTTCTTCACCTCGGATGGCAGGCCCAGCTCTGTGAAGTCACCCGTGTGGAGCAGGACGTCACCGTACGGCATCTGGATGCCATCTGTCCTTGAGTGTGTGTCCGAGATGCAAACGAAACGAGTGTGACCTGCAGGCTTGGGGGCATCGTAGGGGATAGGCTCCACCCTGGAGTAAACCAAACAAGCAAAGACCAACAATTTTACTGAATAGTGCTAAAATGATTTCTGCCAGTATTTCTGCTGTTTCTACCTAGGCCAAACCAACACAGGAAGTTCCAGCTTAATCAACTCTAGACCCATGTGGTACATGTCTCGTCTGGCAAATTCAGGTCAGCAGGATACATTGCCCTCTCAAGCGCTATAGATTAATGATGTCGGAACAATTAGAATTTTACACCTGCTGGACAACTGTGGACACCCATTCATTTCAAAGTAAGAGCAGTGTGAATCTGAAATCTATGAATAGCATGGCCCATTCCAGTTTCCTTTGGCCAAGCTGTTTGCTGCCATAGAAAGACCCTTGGTTACCCCAGCAACAAATTACAGTGATTCTACTGAGGTGCCCAAACTGGCATTATGAGGACCAAACCTCAAGATAACCTTCATTACCTCAACAATACAGTATTCCCAAAAGAGACAGGACTGAACAGCTGCCCAGAGCAAAGGGACTAACTGAAGACTCAAATCACTGATTGAACGAATCACAGATTTATGTATGACATACTCTTCCAATGTTCCAAGACAGAATTCACAGAAATGGTTGAATGTGATATGTTTTCACATTTCTAGAAATGTTTTTAGACAAATAAATGAAATGTACCACAATCACATTACTGACTCTCCTGGCTGGACACCCATACACAATAAAAGTATGTTTATATTTAGTTTGTACCACACTGAAATGCAGCACTGGACATCTTGGTTTTCATACTTACTTACTTAAATGTATAAAAATAGGATCTAGAGTGACACCTGCCTCCACCAAGCAGGCGACCAAGCTAATCACCTCGCATAGGCACTCATTACATCTCAATCATTACCATTCAATAGCCCAGTTCCTCACAATTGAGCGGCGACCCCACAGGTCAAAGAGACACTGTTGAGAGGCTAATCAACTGCAGTCACCTCTGACCCCCTTAAGTTAATAAATACTAGAGCAGACAGAGGTCTGGCCCTGTACCTGTCAGGAAAATGGCAATTCAGCCTTAAATGGCATTTGAGATATAATACAGGGCAGATGTCCTTGTAGCTCACTGAAGTCATACAGCATTACGCCAGAGATGTAGAGCTTTTGTCAAGTCCGAGCGAGGGCCACATACTATAGCAGTGTGTCACGTGCTGTCAGACAAACTATGGAGTTCTTTTCTTTTCTTTTTTTTTTAATAACGCAAACCATTTGAAAGACTTAGACATTTGTTTGGCTTTGCTATTTTGTTGAGGTAGAACTACACTCAATGCACACAATGGTGAGTTGAAAAAAAAATCAGAGGAATGAGGAGCAGGACCTTTGAATCAGGAGGACCTTGAGTAGATGTTAGCTGTCACTTAAGTCTGTATATAGCAAGTTTCATAGAGGTTATTCTACTTCAGGGTTTTTTAACAGCAGATCACTGGGCCATGACTATGAATTGAATCAGAAGGTTAAATCATGTTCCAGAAAGACATTTAGTGTTTCCCATACATTGACTTATAGGTGGCGGCCCACCACAATATCAACATTGACCACCACACAATGATTTTCCAGATTGTACTAAATTGTACTTAAATCTGGTTAGCATCATTAAAAACTGTTGTATTCAGATTCAAGTTAATTCTGCAAACCTACAACCACAAATAAAATTCAATTATGTTGGAAACACTGACATGTAAATACAAGAAAAGTATGAGATAGGGAAGTGGCCAAGAACCATAGCTGCAAATATTGCAATAAATTGCCAGTTATAATGTAAATTTCTTAAATCTGATCATTATACAGTCTAAAGCTTTTCAGTGGCCTGTGATTGAAGTATTTAACATATATCAGGTTTGTATGTCCTAAATACATTATATCCCCCTGAGAGTAGGAGTGTGATGGCTAAAGATGTTGCAAGAAACAGGCCAGGTGTCAAAACTGGTCAATACAACAATCAATCAGAGAATAAAACAGTCAAACAATTAATCAATACCTCAATTTAACCAATTATCTGCATGTGTTGGGCACTCTTTCAATAAAAGAAATGAGTCACATGAGGGGATAGTAAATATAAAATCACACACATCCACACACACACTCAGAGAGAGAGAGAGAGAGAAAGAGCATACTCACATATGCACATGTGGTGGCTGGAAGCGGCTCTGGTTGATGTTGTAGTGGGTGAAGGCTTGTGTGGGATTAGTGCTGTACTCATCCACTGAGATGCTGGCCTTGCTCTGAGACGAGATCCTGTGTGCCATGGCTTGGCTGAAGGGGACATGAGCAGGTCAGAAAGGTCCAGGTTCCAACTCACACAGAAACATCCTCCAGAAGAATGGCACATCGGTAGGCTACTGACACATCTGAACAAGCAAGCCCAAATACATTCATGTCAACACTTTTTCGAAAAATGAATTGCAATGCAGAAATCAATGTCCACTAAGAACATAAATCTGTGTTGCAGTGAGAAGGTGCAAAGGCCAAGTCACTTTTTCTTACAGTTACAACACATTTTCAAGATTTCAGTCATCTCATCATGAGGAGAATCACATCATCTCATTAGTCAGCAGGCCGAGAAACAGTGAAACCTCGCCTATAACAATATTGTATTAACTAATACAAGTCATTAACAAATAACAAGTTAACAAAAAGAATGAACAATATGCTAGTATTTAATACTCAGAACCAGCTATTGTACACTGACAGTAGCTGTCTGGCTCATTCAGGGCGCTGAACTTGACCTTGCCCGCGCATGACTTCATTGATTAGCTTTAGAACATCCACCATTTGTTCTAGGCTACTGTGAGCAATTTTAAACATATAAAATAAAAATAAAAAACCGAGAGCGTAAGTTTGACATTGCTCAATATTTCTATTGGAAATAGCCTATAGCTTAAGTGTGTTTGGCATTAAACCTACATCGGACTCAAATAAATACTACTATACTACTATAATAGCCAGTGACTCAAGTAACGTTAAACAGCACTTTCCAAATATAGTTTCGCGTTATCTCTTGCCACTCATGACTGAACTTTGCTCTAAGCACCTGGCTGCAGTTACAGTCTTAAAGAAAATATTGCTCAAACATGAGACTTGACGACGGGGTCCTAACGTAGTTGGCTGACACTGGAAGACTACACTATACAGCCTAACTAATTCGCCGTGGAGTTGTCATTTATCAATGAAATCTACAACCAGGTTTCCTTTACTTGAATAGACATGAATAAGTTTCTGATCTAAAACGTCAACTTCTTTTATACTTTCAAGGATAGACTACTATACACCAAGGTGAACCTTTGACACCATGCATTACAGACAAACGTATTCCCACTTCTCCAATTGCATTGTAACGTTCCGCGAATCGCAAGAAACAACTGAATGGCAAAACATGAAACTACTTAGGCTCCATGGCTGTAATCGTATGTAATAGCTTATGTAATAGCAATTATGATATGATATAATATTGCATTTCCTAAAGGCTACACGACCGAGAGATATCCTAGTCTTTCTCTTTCTCCCCTCTAGATACATGACAAACCTCAAACCCAACCGCTTTGTGCCTCGTTATGTACGCGCGATTTCCTTCTTGAAACGGCTGCTGAATACCTTCTTCCGTGGTCCGAAATGTGTCGTGGAGACCTTTCTGCGTGATCTGGTATGATATTCCGCGGGAAATAGGTGGAATTTCGATACCTTGACAGGCTAAGGTCGTGGCGGGCAGGGCAGAACCTTCGACCCCGAGGGTCTCTCCTCTGGCTTTCACTGAAATGCGACAGACGAAGTGGGAGGGAGAGATAGAAAGACATGGGGAGAGAGCAGCTTCGGTGTGGGAGGAGGGGACGCCCGAGAGAGCAGCTGTAATGAGCGCAAACGGCCACTGGGGTCAGGGAGCATGGTAGCCTACAGTAGCAGCGGCTCACTATTACATTTCAAAATAGAATACATTAGAAACAATTTCTACTACGATGTTACAATACATTGTTCTATTGTTACAATTGCAATGCTACATTGTTGCAATGTTAGAATAAACAATTACTTTGAGATGAGAACAATAATGCAACATTGTAGTCATATGATCACAGTGATTCAAATATCCTGTTGATCAAATACTTTCAGGATTCTTTTAAAAGCATACCCTATCGCAGATTACAGTGTACGCATCCCCGTTTTATGTATGAAAATTGTGTTTTTCAATACAGTACTAGCCGGTTGGCCTGTTATTATATGGCTGTATGGTTACTTTTCTTTATCATATAGTCTGTGTGTAAGCTTGTATGCATACGTTTTTAGCTTCTTTCTGTGTTTTTAGCGTCGCATTGATAGGCTATTACATTATAGGCTTATGTCTTTCTCTGATATGTGCCTTTTGAATCAACATATTGATTTAAATCTCAATCTTTCATTTCACTCCTGGTATTGACAGCTACCCAAGCTGTTTTGCAATTTGGAAGTGTAGTTGTTTTACTGGATTGCATATTTACTTGTGTGTCTAATGTGTGACCGCTGCCTGTGACCTCAAAGCATGGTGATGCCATGAAGCAGATTGCCTAGTCTTAACGGCATTGTTACTCCTGTGAATTTTCCTTCATTGAGCTCACTTTTACTAACCAGCTCCTTATAAAGAAATCAATCGATCTAATTGCTTTGAACCATGTAAGCATCTATACAGTGTTACTCCTGCAGTCACCGACTACAGTGATACTGCCACCCATATCCATATTTTCTTATGAATTAACTGAATATAGGCATTGGATCTATTGATTTTCCATTTATTTAGATGTGAAAAAAGAGCTGTGTCATTATGAGTTTGTCTGGCTTTTTTGTTTTTTTCTTTCTGTGCTACATGAAGTATTCAGGTATGTGATTCATGTCAGAACACAAGGAGATGGAGGAGGGGGGAGGACAGGATGACTGAGGGCTTCACTTCCATGGCAACCAGACTGTTCAGTGTTCCATGCCGTCTGTCCATGCTTTGAGCTCCTCCACGGAAGGCTGCAGGAAGACATGCCACCACCAAGGCTTTCATCTGTGCCTGAAAGAGTGCATGCACAAAGACATTCAGATTGGAACAATAAGCAGTGCCTCTGTGACTTCAAAAGACCCCTATGCACTCTCTTTATTAAAATGCTTAAGTTGAGGCACAAGGATTTCCTTGGTTGCCAATTACTTTAGCGGGCAGAGGAAGACACTTTAACCCACTATTGTATCATTATTCTCATTGAACACAATTCTCTCCGCCATATGTCCAGGGTACCATCACAACACTTTTATAAAAAAAAAAGGGCAGTTCTTGTGAAGACATTTCACAACTTTGGTACAGTCTCCCCCAACAGAATAAACGACCGTCAGTTGACCTCTAAGATAATGATTAAGGGAAGAGATCCATATTTCAGGGGAGAAGAATCAATGTGTGCTTACTTGACAGAATGCTGGGGGGACCAGCCTCAGCGGCAGCATCAGACCACTGGGTCGTGGGCAACCCCTGTTGGGACAGAACAATCGCAACAGCCTGGCCTGGGCCCTCCCTCAGGAGAGTATTGACTGGGCACAGCCGCCGGGGTAATTAGTTGAAGGGGAGACAGGCCCTCCCACCACTCTAACTCCCCCAGCTACCCACCACCCCCTGAATCCAAGCTATTCTTAAGCAAACTCATTGTCTGGCCTGCCAGATGAAGCTTTGAGCCTCTCCTGCTGTCCTCCTCTGTAGCATGCTGCTAAGCATTTGTCTAGTCCAGTACGTGTACTTTTAGCACAGCAGACTTCACTTTAGTATGTATTTAGTATGTATTTAGTATGTATCAAAATATGTGTGGTGCACTGACAGTTTGAGCAGACTTTGTGTCACTACTTTGTTATTATGCTCTGTACTATATTACATTACATATAATTTCTTGCTAGGCAGAGTTAATTTGACTCCTGTTTGAGGTCGGCGGTCTGAGGTCATCTATTTCTGTGTTAATCCAGTCATTTGAAATATGTCCCGGCTATGATGAAGAACACCGATTCCCTTGACCTCCGCTGCATGGATTTAACCTTTTGCCCCTCTTCAAAAGAAGTGTTTGTCACCTTTGACCCCTTCAATTATTACAGGAGGTCTAAGAGAATTCCAATGCCATCACTAACAGATGTAACCTACTTTTCAGAAACAATTGTTTTTGCCAAGATATAGTCTGTTTGTACTGACATGACCATTTTGTAACTAAATGGCCTTTTGACATTAGATAAATCATTCTATGGCATAGTAACATCCTGTATGACCAATAATTGCACAGGAAGACAATAAATCAAGCTTGTCTTTGTAATAAATACCAAACTAACTGAATTAGCAAGGCACACTAATTGAGCACCGCCATTGTGAATACAAGGATAGAGCAACACCAACACCAATGTCACATAAACATAAACACAGACACACAGACACATACACACACATGAAACACACACACTTATAAAGACTTCAGGTGGAGCAGTTCTTTAACTTATAATGTAATCGTATTGGCATTATTCTCTGTAACTGCTAGAGCCAACACCCCAACTCCCTGGCCTTGCCATCACCTTGTCCTGATGCGGTGAATCACAGACTTTTCCCCCCAACAGACAGCCTCTGAAGAGCGATTGCAGTGAAGGAAGAGAAGAGGGGGCATGTCACATCTCTCGGTAAAGATGTTATTTAGGCCTCAACCTCCCAGGTGTCTGTCATCTCTTGCCCCTTGTCTCTTTCAATCCAGATTCAATTATTTCTACTGTCATTAATCATTGATGTTGTCAGAGGGGGTTTATCGGAAGAGTGAGGTTAGAGGTGCTATGTACATCCAGGATGGCACGACAGGAAGACATAGATGGAGAGTGTGTTCCAGTGTTCTGCAGATGGAGACTCAGGGAAGTAAATTTATGGCTGCCACGGGGCAACAGATATGATTTTATGGTCTCTTTCCTCCTTCACTGTCTTTCAGAATGGACTTATAAATATTGATGGTGTGGAGGTGTGGAGGAAGGCTTTGTATATGCTCAGTTCAAACAATAACAGTGGCGAGTAGTTGGATGTAAGATTCACGCCTCAGGTAACCCACTGCATTGAGTTCAAAGTTTCAAATTCAGCAAAAACAAAAGGCACAGAGATGCATGGCTTCAGTTGGATGAAGATCTGTGATGCGTACAGCCGAGGAATCTTTTCATACAAAGATCATAATACAACAATTCTTCTTTGATGTTACGTTGTCTCATCTATTTTGACCTGAGAGCAGTATGTCTTCCTCTTTGTCCTCAGGACAAATTATCTTATCCTGCAATAGCTGTGAGATGGTGCCAATAGCCTCTGACCAGACCTCTCTCTCTCAGCTAACTGGGTTATGATTATACAGGTAAAATAATTGTCTAAACTTGCAGAGGAAAAAGACATTGTCATGCAGATGCGGGGGAAGGGTTACTGAAAAAGATGCATGCATATACTAATCATTTGGAATGACAAATGCATTATCATCAATAATCTCCATCGTAAAACATTCATTATTTAGTGCATCCTAATAATACAGTCTTAGCCACGTTATTTTTTCCATTTGGCAGTGTGGTATCTTCATTGGTAAAGACAGCCCTCCTGCCCAAGTCTTCTGTGCTGAACATTTGCCTGAATCATCAATGGTGGAAGAATACATGAATACAAATAACAGAATAATTTATGGAACCCCCCATAACCCTGTATGTATACCTTTGTCATATTAACAACAGCAAAAACAAAACAAAAAAACACCCATGTAAATAATCTGAAACGCCACACACAGAAACAACTTGAGCGAGCCACAGCACTGTTATGGCTTAAACAGCAATGTGCTGTTCACCTACTTTTGCTAGAGTAATTATATACTCATGCAGAAGGGAATACTGAGCAGTGTGGGATCTGAAGAGTTATGCACATAGGTCTCTGGTGGCAGGCCTTGACCTCATTGCTTCACCATACCCAAAATCATGCTCTGCCGTCTACTATTGCCTGCAACAAAGACCATCTTACTGTAATGGTACTAAGTAGGGAAATAAATTGAGATCTTTACCCCATTGATTTTTTACACAAATAAGTAAATGAGGTGTCAAACAATGTCCGTCTGATATATATATATATATATATATATATATATATATATATATATATATATATATATAAAAATCAGCAGGCCACATTGGTGAAGTGAAAGTATGGCAGTCCAACAATAAAGGTTAATTACACTGGTGAGGGGGTGAGGAACTGTGGGTGGTTGTGTCCACTGTGGACGCAGTGGCCTTTTCTGATCGGGAGGCCAGCACTCCTGCTGCTCTGGCTAGCCTTAATTAGCTCACCACCGAGAGGGCAACCACTCGATCAGCTTCAGCCACTGGGCTTTTGGCAGCTAGCTAGAGTCCTGCCATGTGGATGCTGAGCTCTGTGTGTGTGTGTGTATGTGCATGTGTCCGTGTGTGTGTGCGGGGGGGGGGGGGGTATATGTATGTGTATTTCTGTCTGCTCCAGAGTTCAGGTGTAGGTGTGAGCTAGCTGTGCGGTCACCGTATGGCCAGTGTCGCTACAACCAGTCCCTCTCCTTTTTCACAGTCAGAACACATCCAGGCCTCTGTGCTGGGTTTGGCTTTGAGGCTAAAATGGGCTTGTACACAGCACAAACTGTCTGACTGGATCCTGAATTCTGTAGTAGCTTTGAGGCTAAAATTGGCCTGTTAAAATGGGCCTGTTAGATGTCAGATAATTCCAAGGCTCATTTGAATCTGTGCATTTTAAATCAGAGGAGGGATTTGCTTGTGAAGACGTGTATGACTTCTGGTATGTCAATATAATTAACAGAAAAAAAAAACAGCCAATTAATCCATATACAAAAAAATGCATACCACCAGACCATATCGGATTTTAAAACAACTGAAAACACAGGTTGTTAGACAAAGCACAAAAACAAGCCATACACCATTCTAAAACCCTCAGCCCATGTGTTGTTTAATCATTTAATGCCACCTCATGGAATGTGTCCCTCCTCTTTTTGAGACCTCATTCTCCACATAAATCATTAATAAATACTTATTATCAGAGATGATGGATAGATTATAACATATAATCCTATCTAAAGCCAAAGGTAAATATCACACTTCTGGTCCCCCTGAAAACCATAATCCTCAATCAAACACAAGAGCATGACAATGATTGCCCATGTTCTGAACAAACTTTGAACAGAATGACTGCCTATTTCATCTAATTAAAATCGAGGGTTTACAGAGATTGACTGTTTTTAATGAATGTCCCTCTCGTCCTGGAGTAAGGATAACAGGGTAACGAGACTGCATTCCAGGGCGCTGGCCCACAATCTGCCGATTAATTTTTTGTCAAATGATTCTTTCACACTTGCACTTTTGATATAATCTAAATAGCTATCTTAAATCTCTATGAATGTATCATTGCTGTAAAAACAAACCTCTTGTTTCAGATTGTACAATCAATGAAACAAACTTATTAGGTTTTGCAGTTATAGCATCTACTACCCAGCTCTCACACACACACACCACATTACTGGCTTAAACCTACACATTGATTGGCAGTAAATTATGGTGGATTGTCAACAGCACTCCATCAAGGTATAAAGTGACACTTCAGAATATGAATCTGCCCCCCCACCCCTTCAGGCCACCCATTACTGGACCTGTTCTAGTTTGCAGACACAGCGACATGAGAAGTTGAGGAGGCCAGATTAAGTCTTCTGGATACAGTGGCCGGGCATGTTGAGTCTTCAAACTCCTTACTCATGGACTTTCATCTGTTTTTAAGACAGTAAACATGAACACACTTCTTCGCCTTCTCTCCAATAACTAAAAGTTAGCACAACACTGCTGTTATGGATTAGGACAGACTCCGACATGTCAGGTCTTAAATCCAGCAACATTGTTTTAATACTGGGGTCCCACAGGCCTGTGTCTTTTCAACCATTTTTTTGCTGATGATATGGCCATGGTGACTCACCTGACAAACAAGCACTCCCTGCCTATATGCAGGCAGTGTGAGAACATAATGGTCCTTTGAAATTGAACATCAATAAGACCAAAGAGCTTTTTTGTGGGGAGAACCGAACACCTGACACCCACACAATCTCAGGCTGAAGAGGCAAGCAGTGGAGCAGGTCAAGATCATTAAGTAGGCTACCTGGGCACAGAGATCAACCACAATCTTTCTGTCACACAACATGCTGCTGGAATCTATAAATAAAGCTCAATAGCACATGTTTCTCTCGAAGACCCTGAAAGGTTTTAATGTTAGACAGGACATTTTACCAGTGGTATAGTCACTAATTGAATCAGTCCTCCTCACATTCAATATTGCATCCTGGCTCACCTTCATGGCAAAGACAAGTAATGTAAACTCACAAGAATCATCAAGCTTGCGACCAAGATCACTGGTACCTCTCAGACCCAACTCTTAGGCCTTCAGTTACGCAGTAGAAAGAAAGGCAGACTCAATCAATCTTCACACACCCACCACCAGCTGCTTTCATAAGACAGACAGTTCAGAGCACCAGCAACATAACTTTCATTCCCGCTATATGCATGATAAACAAGGAAAACAGACTGCCTCTACCTGATAATGCAGCTTAGAGCAGATATGTAATTATTTATGGATGTACTTGTATTCTAAAACCCCATGAGCCTCTAACCTATTTTTTTTATTACTGTGTAAAGGTTTTTGAATCATTGAATCCTTTGAATTGTAAACATAAACATTTAATGCAATTTAGTTATTTTAATTTCAGTCAATTCAAACTGGTAAACATGTTCAAGTTGCTTTACAGAGCCTCAGTTACAGTATGCCCTGTATACACAAATCCACACAAAAACTGGAATACTGGCTGTGAATAAAATCATTCAATCTAAAAATATTTTTTCACATAATAAAATTAATCCATTGCATAGTTTCGAAATGGCACCTGCCCACAGCTTTCTGTGTCCTCTTAATGCTACAGAGGAGAATTTGTAAGACATGACAAATTTTAATTTGCAGAGGAACAAGACTACTTTCTTACATATCACAACAAATACTGCAGTGATTGGTCTACAATTTGAATATTTATGCAAATGCATAAATATTTAATAATTAATTTAATCAATTTAATGAAATTCAGCAGTAACAATTTGACCACCTTAATGGTTAAATGCATTAGTTCACACAGATGTCAGATGTATTAAAAATGTGGACTTCATTCTTCCCCAGTTCTTTCTACCAGAGATATCACCAAGGGGAAACACATCCCCTTTTAACAGCTCGTTATTATGTTACATACTGAAAGAATGGTTGCACACTTTTAATAGCAATATATCGCCCTCTAAAGGCTGCATATGCAGTTGACTAAGGCTGAAGTCAAATAGGCATAATGCAAGTTTGATGTTTCTCACACATAAACATGCTAATTAAATAGGGTTGTGATGGGAAACTCAGGCTAATACATCTGAATCCACACTCAAGCACAGGTGAAATAAGTTCCTTGGAGTTGGAGTTCCTTGGTCACTCATCTACTGTGGTGTTCTACACTGATAGTTTGCAGTTCCTTCAGTTTGACTGCCATACCACTGGTGGTAAGGCGATGATGCCTTATAGCTCGGGCAAAGTTGGCTTTCATCTCTATTCTGTCTCGACAGTCTGAGGAAAGTCAGGAGAACAAACACTATCAAACAATATCAAAGCATCTATGTGAAGGCTGAACCTTATAATAGCATTGATGCAGAAGTGAACACAAACTGTTGCTAAGTAAGCACTAAACTTCTAGAGTTTGTTAGTCTTGGGGAAGACAGTAGACATCAGTAGCGGATATCTGTGTGAGTGAGAGAGGGTGCACTCTCACCTTTGGGTGTGAGGAAGGGCTCTCCTGCTGCCACACACAGAAGGGCGTCCCTCTGAATGTGGGCCCAGGAGGTGACAGGCTCCCCCAGCATGGTGTACAGCAGGCTGGCTGGTCGCGGCAGTCCCAGCCGCTCAGAACTACAGCTCAGGAGCTACACGGGATTAGGCATCACACAGCCTCATCAACCAATCAGCACAATAAACCAGAACACAACAACCACAAAGTTCTGGGTTAACTAGAATGTATCCTACATAAAATGGCTTCTCTCCTCACCACCTCTTGGAGATGTTAAGGCAAATACACACATATCTTATTCAGTGTCTTTGTTTAGATAGTTACATACAGTAGACATTTTAAAATGATATAAAAACATAATTCTTAAAAAAATAATACCACTGCTTTGCGTTCCTCTGTGCTCTATCTTTTCTACACCTCTGTATACCTCCTTGCATTAGAGAGAAAACCCATTGCCGTTGCTCCACCTTTAAACTTTACAGTATATAGGGCGCTACCTCATCAATTGTTCTGCCCCAGACATATATTGATTTGGTAATGTCCCCTCCATTGCAGTGCACCAGGACCCTCTTGACCTTGGGCTGATAGTAGTGGTCATGTGTAGAGCTTGATGGCCCTTCTTGGACAGGCTTACTGCCCTGATCCTGCATAGACTCTTCCACACGGATGCATGTCTGAGACAACCAAATAATTTGAGTTGTGATCACTAAAGTACAAAGGCAATTTATTACTATTTTATAATAATATTGCTTTTAGTAAAATGCAAAAAGACTCGTTTTATTTGAAAGGAAACCTCAGAGGCGTTGAGATCAGCTGTTGTTTCCGAGGCTCTTTCTACAGTTTGGGGAATCTGTCTGGATGGGCTCTGGAGTTGTGGTGGTCGGGCTGTGTTGAGTGATGTAAATATTGAGAGGAATCAGAGAGCATGTGAACACTGCTTATATTGACAAAGCATACAAAATAGAGGCAATATTATGCTGATTCTCATCGTCATTGTTATTTCATATTATTACATCAGAAATAATATGTCAGTACTAGTAGTGCATGGTCCATATTGTATTTTGCCACCTCACCTTTCTGCTGCCTCATTTTGTGCCTCCTGATCTCCAGATCTAGAAACAGTTTCTCCTTCTCCATCCAACATGCCACTCTTTGCATCTCTTTTTGTTTCATCACTGCAAGACACAAGAACTAAGCTAAGAAAAGTAGCTTTTACCTAATGTTTTACTCCTGTACACCTGTTTTTTTCACTCAGTATGTGTTCTATTCATTTACAGCATACTGCAAACATTGTCTTTACTTTGACAGACATCTTTCAGGTATAAAAGTTTCTGTAGAAAAGCATGACTAGCCTTAGCAAAACTAATGAAGTCTCTTACCACTAGTTACATTACATTACATTACATTCAGCGTTTCCCATACATTGACTTATTTGTGGCGGCCCACCACAATATCAACATTGACCACCACACAATGATTTTTACAGGTTCTACTAAATTGTGCTTAAATCTGGTTAGCATCATAACCACACTGCACTAATGTGTTAAAAACGGTTACATTTGAGTCTGCAAACCTACCACCACAAATAGAATTCAATTCTGTGGGAAACACTGACATTTATTCATTTAGCCGACGCTTTCCCCGCCAAAAACAGACGCTTTTACCCAAAAAGCTTGAGTGTTCAAGCTACAGTGCAGATGAGACCTTAGCTAGGAATTAACTACTGCACTACTGACACTATTGGTAGAGTTCCTGTTATCTTTTCTAATATGTCCTGGCATACAGTATACGTACAAATGGCAGCTCACAATTACAATACAATATGGAAATATGACACGGGGAGCATGGATACCATCAGGCGGCTGGAAGGGCTCCCCACAGGACATCCACACAGGGATGGGCTCTCTGAGGACCAGGGCCAGCAGAGCCTGGTCCACTGTGTCCACCTCAGCCTCGGTGACCAGCGGAAGGGCTTGGGCCTCAGTGTGGTCGGCCCCACCCTCCAGGGCTGCCTCTGGAGGTCAGTAAGAGGCCAGACTGATATACGTTCATGTAAACATCTTTTTCTTTGCATGACATTTTTTTTTCTTGAGTATGTTAATTATCAGTACGCAACTTGTCACAATCATCTACATATGGAACCGGTTATGTGGTTTCCCAGCAACATTGCTCAGAAAGTTGCCTTGTGTATCACCAGCTTAATATTTGTTTAAGCCATGGGGAGGGTCTGTTTATTGTACCTCCAGAGAGGGTGGCAGCTGTCATGTGAGTGTGGGGCCTGGTGTCCGTGTCCGTGAGGGGCTGGTGCTCCTGCAGGCTCTGGTTGAGGGCCCAGGCCTTGAGCTGCTGGATGGTGAGGATGCGGGTGCCGTCAGCCGTGTAGAAGTGCAGGGCAGCCCGCGGGAGACCCAGCCGTCTGGTGCCCTCAGTCAGCAGCTACCAGTGTGGAGAGACAGGGGAAGAATAGGGTGTCCAGGGGGGGTCTTTTTGAACATGAACAGCGGTGCATGCACAGGCTCATACACAGACATGCATGCACAAATCTTTGCCTATTTGTGCATACACACTCAAACAAACACGCTTATGAACACACACACAAGCAATTAGCAAGTAAATATGTTGTGCTTATTAGCAAGGAAATCTTTGTGGGTTGATTGTATTATTATATACAATACTATATGTATGTGTGTAAGACCATGTGTGTCACCAGGGGCATGGTAGCTGCTGTGACCAGCTGGGCCTCCTTTTGGGTCTGGCCGTTCCTGTGGGCCAGGATTCTCACTGGCAGCTGCGTGCTGCCAGAGCGGCCAGCCCGTGGGGACTGCGTCTTTGTCGTCTGCCCTGGACACTGCCTCTTCAGATGGTCCAGATTCTCCTCTAGACGCTGCAGAGTCGCGTCTGCAGCCTCGGTGCTCAGATCCGTCTAAAAATCAACACCACAGCTGGAGCCTTACTCATATGTTCATATGCATAATATGTATCAGGTGCAAGCATGCACACAAAGACATACCCCTCCCCCCTCCCACACACACACCAAATCAAAACACCTAGGACAAAACTGCCCTAGATGCCTAATGTATTTCCATATGGAAAACCCAGATGAGTTGTAAGACCTCGCAGTTTAAATATTAGTTTTTGTTCGTTTTGGAGATACATGAATACATCATCGATCAGGCAAGAATAGAGTTACAGTATAGATCATCATGCAGAGGTGCGTTTGGCTTCTTTCTGAAGGATTCTTTTACTCAAAAAACACTCTACAACCAATGTTCTCCCATTGGTTCTTCAGTACAAACCATGCAGTGGTGAGAACCTGCAATCATTTGTTAAACTGAGGTGAGAACATGAACTCTGACCTCACACACACTCAGGCTCCTGAATGCCCCTTTAGGATTGAGGCGAGGATTCCGATTGGCTGTAGCACAGCGGAAGGTGGAGTTTGCAGGGAGCCTCTTTAAGTGGACCTTCCCTCTCAGCTCTGTGGCACAGCTAACACACACCTCCACCCTCTCCTCCCCTCCTGGGCTGCTCCAACAGTACCCCTGAAAGAGATGCAGATGGGCTGTTTAAGCACTGTGTGTTTGTCCATTAAATGTGTCAATAAAGTTGAATCTAATCTAATCTAAATCATTAAATGACATTAATAATAAAGATACACATAAAAATCCATGGGATTCACTGACTTTTATTGAATAACTGCATATGTCATAACTAACATGGTTCAAATGGTTCACATCTATCACATTTACAACAGGAAGAGTTGTGGTCTTGAGAGATGGGTCTGCAGTTGTACCTGCTGCAGCAGAGGCTGTGGATACACACAGGAGGTGCAGACAGAGGCCAGGCAGGCTGCGGTCAGCTCCTGCTCCAGGACGTCAGTGTAAAAAGCACACAGGACCCTCTGCTCCGGCAGCCAGCGCCACCTCTGATTGGCTGCAGCAGCAGTGGGGCTGTGGGGCTTGTGTTTCTGAGAAGGCATCAACAGAGGAGCACACAGGCAGAGGATTACTGGGTATCTGTTTTAGCAAATACACTCTATATGGGTGTGCCTCTCTCTCTCTCTCTCTCTCTCTTTGTGTGTGTGTGTGTGTGTGGTTTCTCTTCTCTCTCTCTCTCTCTCTCTCTCTCTCTCTCTCTCTCTCTCTCTCTTCTCTCATATGCACATATGTTGCTCACCTGTAGAATGACAGGCCAGCCTGTAGGTATGGTAGCAGGCTGATGTGTGTAGGGGATTTGGGGCATGGACACCGCCAGGACCAAGTTTGGGTCAGCTTGCAGGTGTAACGTCCTGTGTGTATGCATGCAGTCACATGCACATAAAAGTCATTAAGCTACTGTAAAAAAAAAACCCTTCTTTCAAATACATTTCCCATCCGTCTATTGCAGTGTTTCTCAAAGTGTGGTCCGGGGACCACTAGTGGTCCGCAAGCTATCCCAAGTGGTCCGCGAGCAGACGTGGTAGAATATAATATAGATGAGTTGTTTGCAGTATTGAACCAACTTGTATGTAAATTCAAACAGTTCTGCAACATGCCTATGTATGCTACGCCAGTTTAAATCATATGAATCCTCTGACACAATAAGCAAGGTGAGGCCTATTGTGTAATATACTGTTGAAGTACATCTACTCTTCTTTTTTTTTTTGAGTGGTCCGTGAGGTTTTTTTTCATTGGTTAAGTGGTCCTTGGTCTGAAAAAGTTTGAGAAACACTGGTCTATTGGGATTAAAGGTTTTCAAAAATAAATTCCATTCATTTTCCATTACAACAACATTGAATAGAAACGTGAAGAAAGCACGTGTGGTTCCCCACCTCTCTCCCTCTCTGCTGATCCAGACCTGGTGAGGGTCCAATGGGTTCCTGGGCAGCAGGTGGAGCGGAGAGCTTGAGAGGTCAGCAGAGCTCCCCTCTCTGGCCCTCACTCCCACAGCCAGCCATGGGCTCCTGCAGCTCACCAGCTGTCCCTTGGCCCACTCAAACTGCTGTCTGTGGCCTCCCAGCCTAAAGAGGACAGTGACATTCTCTAAAGACTGTAGTTACTGTAGTAACAGTTCATGCAATGGTGACACTGGTGGAATGGTGGCACTGGTGGAATAGTGACATAGTAAGTATTGGAAATGTTCTGTATTCAATCAGAATATATCAGCTGAACATCACAAACAAACTGGACTTACAAAAATGCCTTTGTAGGTGTTTGGTATTGATCACACATTAGACTCTCATGTTCTAGGTTCTCTCTGACTGCAAAACTGACCTGCTTTTGTCTTTTTTGACAGATGTATCTTCATTAATAGAGTCATCCTCCCCGTATGAGGAAGCCTGGGAGCCCCGTTGTTGCCATGGCCATTGACGCTGAGTCACCCGCTCATCAGCCCTCTGGTGAGCTCTCCAATGTGTGTCTCCTCTGAAGGACCAAAATCAGCCACTTTCACCACTTTATTTCTCTGCCAATTTAATAATCATGGACCAAACTCTGCCTCCAGTGATGAACGGCCATAAAAAAGGTTGGAATGGGGATGGAGGTTAGAGGTTAGCGGACGTTGTGGTTGTGAATCCCTGATCAGTGATAATAATGACTTACAGGGGGAAGTCCGAGGTGTCGGAGGAGGCTTGACTCTGCTCAGGGGTCGTATCTTCAGGGCTGAGACAGTACGGCCGCACTAGAACAGCAGAGCCCTCCTGTGGCTGTCCTTCAACATCAAGAACAAGGTCTGACACACACACACACACACACACACACACACACACACACACACACACACACACACACACACACACACGCATGCTTGTACAGACACACACACACACACACACATACATCCACGCACGCACGCACGCACGCACGCACGCACGCACACTCAGACGGTCACACACACAACCACACACACACACACACACACACACACACACACACACACACACACACACACACACACACAGACACACACGCACAGACGCACACAAGAGAGACAAAGAGAGACCGTGAGAGACAGACATAAACAGACAGACAGACAGAAAGAAACAAAGAGAAAGATCACATCACAGTTGTGGAGAATCTCATGGAGTGATTACCCTGGGGGCTCCTCAGGGCACAGTAGTGCCGTATGCAGGCCACGTCCCACTCCAGCCGGAGCACTGCCAGGCGTCTGTGGGCCTCTGCCTGTCTGCGCTGAGGGCTCACCCATGGCTCCCCACATGACACGTACACCTGCAACACACACACACACTCACACACACACACACACACACACACACACACACACACACACACACACAGGCTAAAGGCTCAGGCTCATGGTCATTGCATAGTCACAGCATTTACTGAACATGCATGGACTGGACACTCATTTACTGTACAGGAAACACACACACACATGCGCGCACACACACACACACACACACACACACGCGCACACACACACACACACACACACACACACACACACACACACACACACACACACACACGTGATTGCTGACACAGAGCGGTATTTTAACGGCCTCTAACGCAGAGTCTGTGCACATGTCCTAGACTACCATAAATTAGCATAATCAGTTTTGTGCTGTAACCACACACTGCTAAAGAATTTGTTAATGGCTGGTATTTTAACATTTTCTCAGAAAAACACAGGTTCATGTACGCATCAAAGCAACAACCTACTTTCAAAACCACAATGTTTTTAGTTAATAAACTTAAATTCAATTAAATTCAACTCAATGCAAATAATTTTAAAATGCACAATTATCACTTGTTAATTGTGCATTTTAAAATTATTTGCATTGAGTTGAATTGCATTGTCTCAACGTGCTTAAGTGTCTTGCATGATGTCCTGGCGCTAACATGGGTGACCAGGAAAACTCTCTTTTGAACCGGAAGAAACCTTAAGCGGAACCCAGAACCCATAATTTGTATTGGAATGCAAACAAGCTTCTTATACCAGCTGGTCTCTCTGCAGTCCGGTGAGCTGGAAAGCCTCCTTCCCGTCCTCCTCGAAGAGTCTGCGGGCCACAGAGGGCAGCTTCAGCAACTCAGTGCACCTGAGGAGAGAGCACAAGGATCTGGGGTTTCATATAAAAGGCTGAAATGACTTGAAACAACCAGACCCGAGCCATTTGATCTAACTTTGTGGGACTGTTGAGCTTTTAAAAAAATGCAGGTTTTCTGAGCATTCAGGGTGTGCCACGTTCAGGTGTGTCACCTGTGCTATATGCACTTGATCATCTGTTTTAGGCATGTGTTATGATATCAAGTTATGCACTGTTACCTATTGAGGAACTCCTGAAACTCAACATTTTGATCTTCTGTGTTGTTGTCACTGGATCCTTTGCTCTTGGCCACTCTGCAAAATGAGGACAAGGAATGCAGATATGGACACTATGATTGGATCATGTCTGAATCTGATCAACATCCACATTTTTGACTGAACTATTAATAATCTATTTCCGTATATAACAGCGTTCTTAGCATTCCTGCAGACTTATTTAAATAGAATTTCTCAGAAAAATATTAAACGTGAGGAAAGTATCTATGAAATTCTATAAAATGCGCTGGTCGTAGGTCATACTCCCTTGATGTTGTGAAATGAAACTGCAATACCTGCGATATCCCCCTACCTGTGGGCTTAGCTTGTGCAAAGTAACTGCATTTCTGCCATCCATAAGCACTGAAACGCGCCCTCTAGTTGTTTTGCTTACTGTGATCTCATCCGGCTGCTTGTAATGTTTGGAAGAGTGACAGACGTGGCCTTGGTGCGCTCAACTACTTGGCCATTCCTCAACACCCTCAGCCTCAGTGGTGTGAAGCTCTGATGCCCCCTAGTGCCGCTGAGAGGGAATGGCTGGTTAGAAGGCACAAGAGCACCCTCTAGTGGCCACATCAGATCCTAGAGAGGTGCAGAAATGAGAAGAGCAGGTCAAGTTGATTATTGATATGAGAGTTACTTTCAATTAACTAAGAGAGTGGACATTTCACATTTAAAGAGATTTTCATTTCCATTTTCCATAGGAATTTAAAGTGATGGGAGGAACGCCAATGGATTTTCCTGTGTTGTCTGAAAGATACAGTTTAAGTTAGAAGTTCACAATCACATACACCCTGACTAAATTCAATGAATCCCCAATTCTTTCATTTCAGGTTATACCCCGCACTCTACTTTACAGTATTTTGGTGATGCAAAATTCCAGAATAATGGTTAATGGAATAATGAAGAGTTTTTTCTTTTTCTTTCAGCTTTTATTTATTTTAGGATATTCTCAGAGTCAAAAGTTGACATACACTTTGTTAATATTTAGTGGTACTGCCTTCAAATCGTATAACTTAAATCAAATGCTTGGGTTAACTTTCCACAAGCTTCGCACAACAATCTGCAGGAAGTATGGCTCATTCCTCCTGGCTTCATACTTTCCTGAACCTGCCTTTTCAGTTCAGCCCACAAATGTTCTATTGGATTTAGCTATTTATCACTCTAAAATCTTTACTTTTCTGTCTACAAACGTGTCACCATTTTGGAAATGCTTACAATCATTGTCCCGCTGAAAGATCAGTTTGCATCCAAGCTTAAAGGAACACGCCAAATGTTTGGGAAATGAGCTTATTTGTCGTCTACTCCAGTTAGATAAAAGGATACTTCTCTGTGTGTCCAATAACGCAGTCTGACACCTTTAGCCTGCTTAGCATGATTGACTGGAAGTGGGCTTCACCAGTTAGCTAAAAGGAAGCTTTAATGTGTAATTGTATATGAATGTATGACTTCAACTGTAGGATTCTCAACCATCACTGACCTCGTTGATCTCCCCGCAGGGAAGCACTGGCCACACGTAGCCCTGCTGTCTCCACGGTGGCTTCAGCGTGCTGGACCGTCTCCCTCTCTCTTTGCTGTGACATCTATCTGGCCTGATGGCCCACCTGCGTCAAGGAAGATGAGTGACTGCATGAGAGGAGTAGGCCTCCACCACCTCACATCATGACAAACACTGCAGTTTCACCTCAAACACATCTCGACCCTTTCACTTAATGAAAAAGAGAATAAACAAAACATTCCTTGTGCAAAACAAACAAAACAATGTCTTTACAATCAAAGACAAACATACCAACATAACCTGGGGATTGAACAAAAGTCATTGTTGTCATCCAGCTTTTGTTTTGAATGGTAGTACACAATTGCACAGAAACCGGGGTTTGATCTGTACAGGCGTGAGTGTGGCACCAGTGAGAACTTTAATTTATGTGCTGTACACAGCATGCCCACAGCACTGGTGGAGAATACACCGCCCGTGCTCGCATGACACAGATGTGCACCCTGAGCTGCACCTTTGGGCAACAGAGACAGAGACAGACTGAGAGAGAGAGAGAGAGAGAGAGAAAGAGAGAGAAAGAGAGAGAGAGAGGAATAGACAGACAGATAAAGAGGGATCACATCCACTCACATGGTAAACCTCCACGCTGGTCCCTGAAGCAGAGTTTGCCCAGTCCATCAGCCACTGCTCATTTGACTGACACTGACAGCCACTATAACCCTGTCACGCCAAGCCCAGCTCCCAGCATCCTTCACCCAAACACACAGTGGGGTTCAGAGCAGCACTAGGGGATGGGGGCTGGGGGCGTGTGGGGTCGAGTCAACTGCTCCGATGGCCAGACTGCTCATTAGAGGACCATGTGCATGAAGCTCGGAGCCAGAGGCAGAGTTGCAACCACTGACTGGAGACGCAGGGGTCAAAATGGTGACACTGCCTGTGGTGTTTTATTGACTCGCCACTAGATGGAAACAGTGCTCCATCACACACTAGGACGATAAAATAGATTGCCTTGGTAGCCTGCTGCATCTCCCCTTGCTCTGGGATTGAACCTTTTGGATATAACAACGTATATAGATTAAGGCATTGCTGCCACAATCATCCTGTTTAATGTAGCACTTAACCATTTATTTCAACCACATACCTTCTCTACTATTTATACACATTTGAGGAGACATGTTGAATATGTGTGAGACAAAGTTCTCAAATGAGTTCAAAATCCTACAATTATCTTATAATTTCTGTGAAATGTGGAACCAAGCAAAGGTGAATGAGGACTACAGTACAAGCTGGTGGGGGGTTGTGAGGAGAATGCTGTCTATGATTTTATCTTAAGGGGAATTCTTGAGCTAAATGTCAGCACCCTCCCTTGGCAAACACATCTGTGTGTGTATTTAGTGTGTATGTCTGTGTGTGTGTGTGTCTGTGGGAGAGTGAGTTTTCACTGTGTGCACATGCATACATGAACCACATACTGTGTATTTGTGTATGTACTGTATGTACGTGTGACGCACCACTGATGAATAAGGACCAATGAACTTAGGCGTCCTGGTGCAGACGAATAGATATCTGTACAGAAATTCACTGACAAACTTGGATTTCATAAGCCAGCGAAAGCTATCCATCCAGTCTGATCTCAGACCTGCACCATCTGTTCACACACGGACACTTGAGAGTGGCTTATGCATATGATTTGCCTATTTTGCAGTGTCCAGCATCACTAAAGTGGACCAAGAGCTAAATACAGTACAGAGAGGGGCTAAGAGGGGTCTGTTTAACAATGGATCTTTAAGTGGTAAGAGACAAAGTTTATTAAACAGGAATGGATGGTTAACTAATAATTGAGGTAATTTGTAGTAAAATCAATAATAAAATATAAGATAAGATAAAAAAAGAATAGCTAGAATAAGCAGATAAAATAATGAAATGTAAACAAAAGTTCAAGACTAAAAATGCAGTGCATCTTCTGTGCTCAAGTCTTATTAACGGGAGATGTTCATAGAAGTGGCAGTACTAGCAACCAAAGTAGACTCTAATACAAACAGTAACTTCACAGTTTCTCAGAACTTAGGAACTGTGGTCTGGTTTCACTGAAAACATCCCAGCATTAGCCATGTTTGTATGGCTCTGTGACAGCTGAAACGAGGGTTCTCATATACGGTCAATCATTACATTACATTACATCTGACTGACGCATTTTTAGCCAAAGCGACTTACATGGTAAACCGTTTAAAACTTTTAAAACAATCAATCACTTAAATCAATCAATCACAAACAATCTCTCAACAATTCTAGAATAAATTAAAACAATTTAAAAAAGGTAGAGTACAATAAGAGAAAGTGCATCAGTGAGTGCAGGTTTTATACAGTCAAGTGTCAGTCCCACTGTCAATCATGTGGAAAGTTTACACCTTGAATATAACTACATGTTAAAAATATGTAGTCCTTTGGGCTGTTCAAACCTGATTTGACTGCGATAGGTGTATATGATTTGTGTTTAGCTTCAGTGTTACAGCCTATAAACTGACATGCTGCAGACACTCTTCTCCATCCCCATAATGAAACAGCCTGACAAAATTGTGCCCTCCCCCCACCACCTCCCTAAAATCTACTCACTATCCTCACATCGTTTTTTTTTTCCAACTCCGCAAAATAGCTTTTCCCCAAAATTACAGGCCTCACATTTGTTGTGTGACCAAAACAATTACGAAAGCCTAAAGAATTGGCTAATTAAAAGGTAATTTCTGCTCATCAGATCAGATGGATTTTTTTCTCCCCCCTCCTCCTCCTTTACCCACCCTCTTTGGAGATAGCATCTCTCTTTCTCTCTCTTCACTCCTCCCTCCCTCCCTCTCTCTCTCTCTCTCTCTGACTGCGGGAGGAGTGGGCCCATCAGGCCTGACATTTAAATGGGCCGCTGTTTGAGCGCGAGCGTAATGACAAGAACGCATCCTCCGGGAGCTGTGGCCCCATGCTGAGATGATTAGGGCTGAGAGCCGGGCCCCTGTCCCCCCCACAGCTCCACCCCCAGTCCCTGGCGCCTGCTCCCCGATTTGCGCTGCACCATGCCGCGCCCATCATTAGCGCTAATGCTAATGGGAGGGGCCGGGATGAGAACGCGACGCCATGCCGCTCACCTGCTCCATCAGAGAGCGAGCCGACGGGGGCCGACAACACACACTCACACACACAGACACACACATGTGTAGATGCAAATACATACACCCACCTGCTTTTAGTAATTTGCATTTGAGGGGAAAATGAGTCAATAAGGAAGATGAAGATGGCTGGTCATGAGAGAAATGCAAAACAAACTGCCGTATCTACTCCATGATTTAAAAAAAATAATTAAGTATAAGTATAAGTAAGTATAAGTATATAAGTATATATACTCTTTTGATCCCGTGAGGGAAATTTGGTCTCTGCATTTATCCCAATCCGTGAATTAGTGAAACACACTCAGCACACAGTGAGGTGAAGCACACACTAATCCCGGCGCAGTGAGCTGCCTGCTACAACAGCGGCGCTCGGTGAGCAGTGAGGGGATAGGTGCCTTGCTCAAGGGCACTTCAGCCGTACCTACTGGTCGGGGTTTGAACCGGCAACCCTCCGGTTCCAAGTCTGAAGCGCTAACCAGTAGGCCACGGCTGCCCAAATAGTGTACTGTTGTATTTGCACACACAGTATATTGCGAGTAAGTATGTCTATTTGTGTAAAAGAAGTGTAAGTAAAATGTGTGTGAGTATCCAGGATACGTGATTGTGTGTACAGTGAGCATGGTCCCCCTTCTTCTGAATGCCCAAAGGACTGTTGGTCACCTTATCAGGGAACAGATGACTTTGCCACACAATTTCTCTCTCTCTCTCTCTCACACACACATACACACATACACAAGAACACAGAGAGAGAGAGAGAGAGAGAGAGAGAGAGAGAAAGGAAGAGAGAGACAGAGAGAGAGAAATAAGGAGAGAGAGAGAGAGAGAGAGAGAGAGAGAGAGAGAGAGAGAGAGAGAGAGCGTGCCTGGGGAAACACACCCCTGACCTGATGGAGGCTCAGCTGGTGCTGCTGCCCCACTGTGGCCTCCACACACACAAGGTCACGCCACACAGGGCACCACTGCCTTTCCTGGTGGCTCTACATGATGTCTCACACACATACATAATGTCCTACACACAAACACACATGCACATACACACACACAGACACACTCACACACACACACGCTCACACTGACTCCATACTGAGTAACACTTGCCTGCCACAACAATGTATGCCAACATTCCAGCACAAGCCGTCAGAGACTGAACACGACAAAAACACAGAGTACCACCAGTTGACATTCAAGCACTATTCACTGCACCGTTTACATAATTCACGGGTTGACTGTTTCCTCCATTGCCACTGCATTATCTGTTCATAATTCCCAAATTACTGTGCCTGTAGCAATGGTTTGTGTACAGTAAATACTCGCAAATGCCCCAAAACATGGAGTCGTTGTTTGTCGGAGTGTGTGGATGAGAGTTAACAATCAACCAGAGTGCAGTAAGTACAATGTGACACTTTGTAATTACAGTGCTTTGTTAGGACATTTACATAACTAATTACATTGGAATTACACGGCACAGGATGTACAATGGGAAAAATAGACAGCGAGTTACCAAAAATAATAGTCCCAGAAAGAAAGAAGCTACTATGGTGTTGTTAGTTAAGCCGTCATTTGAAAACACATTAAAGGGATAACATTTCAACTCTGCATTTTGCATACAACCTTATATATTATATATATATATATATATATATATATATATAAAGGCCAGATAATGCCAGATAATGTATATTAATATATTAAACTAATCTTAAATTAATATTAGTATATTAAACTAATCTTAAATCTTCAGGGTGTTGAAAAGAACACAACTACTGTGGAGTGCTTTGAGGGAGGCAGTGATATGCTTAGTAATCCATATGTTTTGATGATGAATTATACAAGAGAACACAAGGGGCAAACTGTTAAAGACATAAGTTGTTGGGTTATATAATGGCAATATCATGAAAGTTAGCCAAGATTACTTCCATATTGCTGTGTAAAATAATGCATATTGCAAGTGGATACAGTCATGTTAAATATACAGCATTTATTTGTAACCACCTGTTGTTATTGTTACATTTAATAGCACACGTATATGCCCAGAGGCTACTTCCAGTATTGTCAGTGTAGTAATTATGGTAGTACTACCTTCATAACTTATGAGGGCCATGACACACACCTTGCAGTGTGTGAATTCTCGGAGATCACAGGCATGTCAGACTGGACAGAGATCCCTCTCTAACACAGGTAGAGTACGTCAGACTGGACAGCTCAACATCTCTCAGCTTTCTTTTCTGTCTCAAATGTGAGGGCTCTTGACACCTCCCCTCTCAATCTTTCTTCTGTGCTTCCTCCCTTTCTCTTTCTCTCATTACTGCTGCTGCACCTGCAGGCTTTAAGCTCGTGCACAGACACACTTACACTGAGGCGCAGCAACAGACAGTGAGAGAGAGAGAGAGAGAGAGAGAGAGAGAGAGAGAGAGAGAGAGAGACCCAACAGCTTGTTCCTGACAGGGTCTGTGTGTCATGCTGACAAGAGCAGTGAAGACTGGACCTCCCCCTGCACAGAGTGGGTGACAATCAAACACACACTCGTCCAGTCGGTGAGTGGTCGGCCCAGCATGACAGAAGGATGGATGGAATTAGATGGGTCAAGGGAGGAGATGGAGAACAAGGATAGATGGAGATGTTACAAAGGTGTCACGGGCCTGTGACAACCTCACTCCCTCTCCACTGTGTGAGAGAAGAATGTGTGAAGGCTTCCTGAAGTGGACAGGAATGCTGTGTGTGTGTGTGTGTGTGTGTGTGTGTGTGTGTGTGTGTGTGTGTGTGTATGTCTGTGTGGGAATGTGTGTGTGTGTGTGTGTCTATGTGTATGTTTTTGTGTGTATGTGCACATAGCAATAGGTGTGTCACGACTACTGATTTTGACTGGTTGACTAGTCGAGTTTTTCCATAATACTTGTCAACTAGTCAGCTAGTTGTTATGTACAGGTACAGTACTAGGTTAGGGTAGATCTAGGTAAGAAAAGGAGCAATAAATGGCTTGCCACAACTGGTATTTCCTTTACACTGAAACAAACATGCCTTAAGCAGAGAACACAAAGGTCATGAAAACAATTCATCTGATAACAAAGCATTGCACTCAGGCTCTCGTAACCTAGACAACGTCATTAGACTCTTTGTAAGAACACTTGGTACCACAAAACTTGCTGGTGTTGAAAACAGCTACGTAAAATGGCCAGGCAATTGTATCAGGCGTTTTGTTTATTAACTAAACCGGTTTGGGGTGTTGGCTCATCCCCAAGGGGGGACTTTTAAAAGACTCCATCAGGTACTGTTCTAATGGAGGTCCCGGTGTCACCGAGGAGACGGAACTTCATCATCAGCAGCAGCAGCTCCTGTGGTTTACCTGACGCTGAAGCGCAACTTGTGAGAGCTTAATACATCTCTAATGTGCCACTGCTGGCACGCTAATTACAGAGCCTACTGCAGAAAATGGCTCTTTGGAGCTCCTGTTTTCCGTCCACGCTCTCTCTCCGCACAGAAGCGGTCAACACGCTACCCATCACAGAGCACTGACTCCCAGGGCCTTTAAGAGTTGATTAAAAACACATTACCGAGGCAATATCCCGAGGCACGGCCGGGACAGCGGGAACTATTGTGGGACTCCAATTAAAGCAAATTTATTTATTTTCTTGCAATAGTACAAATGCAATTGACATAATAGCTGTGGAGAAATCCAATTTTACCTGTGCCAAGACATTCACAAGGCGTTACGGTTGGAAGCAATGAAAACATAATTGGAATGTTTCACTAAGACGAAATGATTACAGATCAGACATAACATTCGTTTAACATAACTGGCATCCGATAATTTCCATAATGATTTGTCTGTAAAAGTCTATTTAAAGAAGTCAGGCTGTGCACTGTCTGACAAGCTTCAGCAGGTTAATGACATGATAAAGCATTGTTCATTTTTAGCACGCCACTTTCTCCTCCTGAACAAACATACTACTGCATCGGAAATATATGCTTCCAGGGACCAGTATAAGCCAATCAAGACAATCATTAATCACATTAAAGCAATATAAAACACAATCACACTTGTTTCAACTGCATGTACTGCACTTTGTCTTTCAGACATGCACAGAAAAATAACCAACCAGCCAGAAACACTCAATCAGTTATCGTACATAGTTAGGCGAAACTCGCTGATATGTATCAATCATACTTCCAGAAAGGAACTATGTGGAATTTCTGTCGATATTCCAACAGAATTGATGGTTCCTTTATTCTTTGAAGCTAGACCACATTCTTTACCTTGCCTGTCTAGACACTATAGGCACTTTCAAGACACAGCAAATTAAATATACACAATTCATGAAACACCCTGGTACTATATCATTTCAGTATTGAAAATGTTCCATTGTGTAGATTTATTTAAAAGAAACTGAAGTAAATACTGTGACTGCATTGCATCAGCCATACCACAGCAAATATTTATCGACTCACTATTACAGCATAAATGGTTTTAGTTACACCTATGTTGTGAATATATTTATCCTAGTATACCACAGTTAAAACTTTAAAATTAGATGTATATTTTTGGTGAAAGAGAGTAGTGTGAATATGTGCATGGATGGACATACAGTCACACTCCTTCCGCACCAAAGTCCCAAACAAAGCTCATCAGTAAGACTGGCACAGGGCTTATCTGCATGTGTGACTGTAGAGTGTGTTTTCCCAGATACGTGTGTATCTGCATGACTGAGCCCCACATCATTTAGGATGCTTTCTGGAGAGTCAATTAGCTACCACTTTCTCCTTCTCCAACCTCCATCCCTCCCTCCCCTCTCTTCCTCTTTTCCCTCCCTCGTTCCGAAAGCCCACAAGCTTTATTTATTACCTCTGGAGTCCGCTGACAGAAATAGCATTAAGGGAAAAAAAGAGGGAAAGAAGACACGGTGACATTACTTAAAAGAAAGGGCATCACACAGCTGGGTGACGGGCATTAGGCAGCCCTCGCTCACGTGCTCTGCAAATGGAGCTAGACCACTGTGATGGAAACGCGCATCACTGCGGCCCGTGCCACCGTGCCAGGCGACACGAATAATAGCTGAGAAGCGTGTGTGTGTGTGTGTGTGCATGGGTGTGTGATAAAAGTTGTACCCCTTGCTGTGAGACAGTGTGTGTGTGTGTGTGTGTGTGTGCACGAGTTTCTCACAGTGCAGTGGCGGCCCCCAGCTGGGGCACATTTGGGAAATGCCACTGAGCATGGGGTGCTTGCTTCAGTGGGTGCAGCACACACACACACACACACACACAACCACAACCACACACACACAGAGTCACACACGTACGCTGCGCCACTGGGAATCCAATACCAACTTATACGAAGGCATAGACACAGTTCCTGCTAATTCCCACAATGTATTCTGCATCTATGCAGTATGTACCAAAGATTCTAGAACAGAGCTCTAGAATCTTTGGTATGTACCTATACAACCATCCAAATCTCCAGAAACACATGACCGCTGCTGTATTCAGCACTCCCCCAACCATGGGTCCACTGTGACCTGCTGCTCCCCCGAGCGGATGTGCACCTGGCCGCCCTCGGCGCTTGACTAGAAAATGGCCCCGCTGATCAATGCCAGGGGGTTTGTGGGAGTTTGAGTGAGAGGCAGGGGGTGGGTCAAAGACACTTGTGCGAGATGATGTCTTCTGTTTCATTAGCTGACAGCTCGACATGGCCGACCTGACTCAGAGTAATCCTGGACACCGTGTCCGTAACTCTGTGTCATGTCCCTGGCCTGGCCTTCGATTTCGCTGCTTGAATGTTCCATGCAGGCTACGCATGAGGGGAGACCAAGGGCTCTTTCTGCAGGGGGTGTCCTCCACCTATATGGGGCCTGTCACACAGACAGCTTTTAATTAACATTAGCTGAGGAAGTGGGAGTGTGTGTGTGTTTGTCTCTCTCTCTCTCTCTCTCTCTCTCTCTCTCTCTCTCTCTCTCTCTCTCTGTGTGTGTGTGTATCTGTGTGTGTGGGCAGGGGGGTTTGTGTGTGTGTGTATGTGTGTACTTGACAAAACACTCTAAAAGGACAGGCTAAAGTGATCCGGAGGATGTGTGTCTGTGTGTGTGTGTTTGTTTCTCTCTCTCTCTCTCTCTCTCTCTCTCTGTATGTGTGTGTGTGTGTGTGTGTGTATGTGGGCAGGGTGTTTTGTGTGTGTGTGTGTGTGTGTGTGTGTGTATGTGTGTGTGTGTGTATACTTGACAAAACACTCTAAAAGGACAGGCTAAAGTGATCAGGGGTGTGTGTGCTGTCTATCACACGGTGAGATGGAGCTCCATGCTGGCAGTGTCGGGCCACAGGGTCAGCTCCTCTCAGCTGTCCCTCCACAGCCTCCTGTCCACCCTACCGCTGACCTGTCTGACTGTGAACCTCTCCACATACTCACACTACAGATATTCACCTCCTCCATCCCACTGTCAACAGCACACCATAATAAATAAAAATATTGCCCTGAAATGCCGCATTGGTCAGGGTAGAGCAATGAAACACAAAATAAAAACACCTTGGTTCCTGAAAGCCTACTGTGAAAGTCTTCAAAATGTAAAAAATACTGTACAGAACAGAGAGAAACAGAAAACAAAATGGAAAAACAGAACAGAATTATCAGACCAGAATGAACCTAAACTGACCTGTCCTGCATACAGTGAAAAAAACCCAAAGCACAGCAAAATTGCACAGATGCAGTCAAGATTGTTAGACGATTAGGCTCACAGGAAAAAAGAAAAATAAGTGATGACTAAATCAATTCCACATCCATTGCAACTCCATGTTTGTCATCATAAAAATCAAGGTCAGAGGATGCCAAAGGCCACATCTACAGACTGCATCACCTTTAAAATAATAACGAGCATTACACAAAACATTCATAAAGAATCCCCCTTACAATAGATGTAATCACTTCATTAGGACTTCCTTGTCTTGTAGTTGTCCTATAGTAGGCTACAGCTACCAAATCTATTAACTTGGTAGTTGGTGTGTGTACAGCTTAGCTGCTCCTCAGAGGTACTTTTCCAATGGCATCCCTCTGTGTTTCACCACACTGCTCAATTGTCTGGCAGTAAAGGCGACATCTGTAGTGCCAGCTCTTTCTCAGCCCACAATGGCCTGTCAGTGTGTGTGTGTGTGTGTGTGTGTGTGTGTGTGTGTGTCGGAGGACAGCCTCAAACACTGCCCCCCCCCCCCTCTCCTGCTATCCATCCCTCTTTTTATGGACGTCAAAAAAGTAGCATGGAGACGAGTGTGTCTGAAATCCCACCACAACCTGTGGACCTGTTATCCATTTTTTTTTTTTTTTTTGGACGCAGAGCTATTTGGAGCCCGGCAGAGACCCATCAATTACACATGTGTGTCTGTGAGTGGGCGCTGGCAGAAAAGCTGGTTAAATGGACTGACAGTAACAACCAGACTTGGCAGCGCCACCACTGCTGGGCTCCAGGCTCAGGCCGCGTCGTATGGACAGCGCTGCTGCTGCATTTAGGCCATTAATGCGGTAAAACAGACTGGTAGCAAAACCGTCCAATGAAACTACCAAGGAAAACGATTTTACTCTGTGGGATGACAACTATGGAAGACAAGCTTAACATAGTTTACAGGACATGTACACAAAGACACACACACACACACACACACACACACCCAGTTCAATTAAGAACATAATGCAACCGTAATGCAAGCTACCAAGACTGTGTCCTCATCTCGTCTTTCTTTTTATCTCTCTAATGACAAATCATTGACACAAGAAAAACTGACCACAAATGACCTATGATAAGTCACGATCCTACGCTTCACATCACAATTCATTTTTATTTACCTTCATCATGATGCTTAGCATACTCAAATGCATTAGAGATAATTACTAAGTTACAAAATAAGTTAGCATTAACATTTGTTATGATGATACTTTGTTGATGTTTCACGTCCTTCATATCACCTTCATTACCATAATTTCCAAGTCCCTGCAATAAGCTTTATAAGGCACTAATTAAAGAGTATTAGAACAACTTCAAAACACACTGACGTTGAGGACTTTGATATGCACATTGATATGATACGAACGATTCCCCAGCCTACTGAGTAAGACTAAATAAACTGACTAATCCTGCCCTCTGAAACACTCTGAAAGCCAGCCAATCCACATCTGTGGAGGGCCGCTTCAAAGGGCCCCATGCGTTTAGCTTGAACTCCGGCGATCAGGCACAGAGACAGCAGAGGTGGCCGCCGCCATGGCCGCGGCAGCAAGAGCAGCACAAGCAGCAGCTCAGATGGGACAACGAGAGGCATCAAAAGAGCAAATTGGTTTTTCTTGAGGAGTGGGGAGTGAGTATGTGTGAGTGTGTGTGCGTGTGTGTGTCTGTGCATGCGTGTGTGTGTGTGTGTGTGTGTGTGTGTGCGCGTGCGGCACAGGTCCTCGCAGGAGATGAAAGACAGCTCTGCTCAGTAAGACATGAGGCGGCGGGGTGATGATGGGAATAATGGAGCCGCCGCATCATTAGTATGGAGAGCAAGGAGGGGTGGGGTGGGGTGGAGGCTCGGAAAGCAAGGGTCAGGATGTGCTTGATGAATGCTGCGTGGCACGAAGAAGTGTGTTCGCACACAAACGTGTGGAGTGTGTGTGTGTGTGTGTGACAGTGTTTCAAGAACACTGGGTTCACCAAAATCTATACATTTTAAGATGCTACTGGGAAGGAGCAATACAACAGTTCAAAACCCATTCCCACCTAATTGGATTTAATGATGGAGTAACTTGAAATGGGAATGAAAGTATAGCATTTCCTATGCTTTATAGACCAATCAGGGCTAAACATGCAAAAAAAAACCATGCTTTGTGTGTCTGTGCTCTTGTGAATGAACATGTTCTGCATTCTGTGTATGTATGTGAGTGCCACTGTGTTTGTGTGTGTGAGAGAGAGTGTGTTTTGGGGGAAGGAGTGTGTGACAGGGCTATAATAAGCTTTTTAAAGGCTAACATGGCCCCAGTCACATTCAGGGTTAGGGATTAGCCGAGCGGGTCGGAGGTTTACTCATGCATATGCATTCAGGGGAAGGTCAAGGGAGAAGTGGGAGGTGAAGGCAAAAACATGGGAGGAGAAAAGTGAACAGAAACACATTAGTATGGAAGTATAGGAGTATGTATCAAAACTACAGGTGACAGCATACGTTTTGAGTTAGAATTGAAACTTTGAATTTCACCTTTTAAAAGCAGGTGCAATCCAAATTGTGGTTAAATGCATCAATACGAGAAACTTTCAGATACAACAGCATCAGTATTCAGAGCACCAGTTTGGCTTCTTTGTACCATGTCAAAAGCAGCCTTTAGTTCTGTTTGCCTTTAAATGTCTTACTTGAACTTTTTCATGCCATTCACTTCCCAGTAGATGACTATAATCTGTAGCTGCATAAATTTGAGTATCTTTAAAAAACTCTTTTGGAGCAGAACTACTGCCCTGCACTGTCTATCTGTGTGTTGACATTATCATGCACTGTTTTACTTCATCATTAAACTTTTTATTCCTTTTAAATGTTGTCATCGGTTGACTCCAGGGCCTGGAAGAGTGATGTTTACCAGATAAGAGGAATTGCTTAATAAATTCCACTAATATGGCAAGACACAGCATGCGCTTTGTGTGGACTAAAAGTCAGTGGACTTTTTGCAACTAACTTCTCTGTAAACCTGTGTTTCTACTCATAGTCAGGATGAAGTGAATAACTACATTTTCACAACCAATGAGTCCAATTTCAAATCACAAATGGCCAACTGCTTCCTCCTCCTCCTGCCTGGAAGCACTTTTGAAAGGGTGGATGGGTGTTTTTTGTTTGGGGAGGTGGAGCAGGATGCGCCCCCCCTCCCCCCATCTATCCTCCCCCTGTGGCGCCGCTGCTGCTGCTGCTGCTGCTCTCTGCCGCAGCCTCCGCTGCCTCCGCACCGTCACCAGTGGGAAAACAACAGGCGCCCTGGCGCAGATGTGCCCGGAGTGGGCCTGTCACAAGCGGTTAGGCTGACGGGCCTCTCTGTCACAGGTCAGTGGGTGACGGGCCCGGCACGCATGCTTGACTGGGCATCCCCTCCTCAGAACGCACCCCCATCTCCTCCTCCTCCACCCCACACCCCCCATTAAATGGGATAGGGAAATGTGAGGTAGTCCAATTGATCGACCAACACATTCAAAACAGATCTATAGAGCTTCTCTGACCCTTCCTGCTCTCTTCTCATTTCTTTCTGCCTCTAATAGCAGTAATATAACAATCATTTCACAAACTCAGAAGGAATAGGTGTACTTTCATAGGAAGACATGTACTGTCTGGACACAGGGCATCTCATTGTTGCCATCACTGAGATTGGCATTAGTATTATAGGCCAATCTGGCCAAATACATCTTTCAAAAGCTATTTAAATGGGAATAAAATAAATACAGACGTGGTAGCTGAGATGGGATTACGTATTACAAAGCCAGGATTCCTTGCTTATCTGAAAGAGGAAGAAGGCATCAACATGGGTGAAGAAAGATATATCAAGGGAAAAATGACCACTGTTCACACTTAGTCACTCTATTGTATCAGAACCTCATTACTGGTATTTATCATTTTACACTTGATGAAAAAACGTTCTAAAGAACGTTGACCAAAAGAATAGCAGCATGGTCTGTTTTTGAGCTTCATCAATATTCAGAAATGCTGCACCTGCATTTCTTAAAATTCCAAATGAGATCATGCTGGACTAAATCCTTTGAAGCATCAACACAGCAGACTGAATTAGACTGAATCGTCTAGAGGAAGAAGGTGTTCCGCTGAGTTGCTTGCAAAAGAAAAAAAGCCATTCAAACTTCCATCTTTTGAAGTTTCCTGTCACACCACAATGCCTCTGCCACTGCTTTTAGAATCGCATCCTGCCTCATGCACAGATCCCACACAATGCAAACTGGGTTAAGCGAGGGAGGAGATTACGTTACACCTCATCTCCTGGCCTCCTGTGCTCAGTGCTCTTCAGCAGCGCTGCGTCCGTTAGCGCACATTAGCACGCCACACTGCGCAGGCCGCACTGCACAGGCCTGTGTGTGCACTCTTAGCTAACTAGCACCTCACTAGCTTACTTGTTGAGTGCGCACTGAAAGCGTCCTGATTTAACACAGGGGTCTGCGGTGAGTCGTGAAGTGGCAAATGTGAAATTGTTAAATTGCATTAAAGAGGCAGATATGCGAAGAAAAACATGGCTGGGGAAAAAACTGCAAATGTGTGTGTGTGTGTGTGCGTGTGTGTGTGTGTGTGTCTGTCTCTGTGTCTGTCTCCGTATTGGTGTGTGTGTTCGGTGCAAACGTATCCAGCAACACGCACCGCGGAGCGTGATCTCTAGTCAACACGAGTGGCATGGATGCATTTTAAAGTTCTATCGCATTAGCATAATGAGGTTGAGAGAGGCCAATGCTCACACATCACACTCATTATTCCCATACAGTATCACTACTTAATCTGTTGGGACTTAGTGACAAGTGATGGAGTATTCCTGACACATCTCTAAGGGACTACAAGTCAGAAGGGAGAGGAGATGTTATGTGGCCTCTGAATGAAGAACTGATCCCACCCATGTCTTCACTTTTTACTGATTACTGGTCAAATTTAAATGTTGACTTTTTATATTACACAGTTGTAGGGTATGTATTATTAAACACACAGCCTTCTCTCTCTCTCTTTCTCTCTCTCTCTTTCATAAGAAGACTTCAGGGCTTTTACCGTGAGGTACTATTTTGAAAAGATAGGGGAAACAGTCCCACATAAGAGAGAAATCCTCTTATGACAGTGAACGGTCACCGTGAGGCTTGCCAGTG
This sequence comes from Alosa alosa, assembly GCF_017589495.1. Classification (NCBI taxonomy): domain Eukaryota; kingdom Metazoa; phylum Chordata; class Actinopteri; order Clupeiformes; family Clupeidae; genus Alosa; species Alosa alosa. Next base: position 9,379,510 of record NC_063199.1, read on the forward strand.
GCCTACCTCTGAGCCGCGACCGGCGCCTGTTTGCCTTTGTGTTGCCTGAGAAGGGCCACTGACAGCTGGGCTCCCTGACTGGCTGCCTCTCCCCATGGACTGTCTGTTGGTGCTGCCTCAATCGGCTAGAGGGGTGAGAGAGAGAGAGAGAGAGAGGGAGAGAGGGAGAGAGGGAGCGAGGGAGAGAGGGAGCGAGGGAGGAAAGAGAGAAAAACAGAACGTACAGTAAAGGCTATAGGAACAATTTTGATTTGACAAAGATGACATGCTTGCCCATTTTGATGTGCATAAAACCAAAACCAAATGGGAAACCTGTGGAATCCCACAGTTCCTCTTTTTTCTTTTTTTAAATAAAAATGGTCATCACAACTGTGAGGCATATTTGTAGGATGACATAGATGTCATAATGTCTGTGTAGAGCTGTCTATGGGGATGTGTGTATAGGCTTAAAAAACCTGTGAGTTAGAATGTATGTATGTGTTTGTATGTTTATGTGTGTGGTGTGTGTGCACGCTTCTTCCTGTGCGAGTGTTTGCACGCATGTCTAGCTGAGTAAGGTATAAATGGATCAGTGTGTGTGTGTGTGTGTGTGTGTGTGTGTGTGTGTGTGTGTGTGTGTGTGTGTGTGTGTGTGTGTGTGTGTGTGTGTGCGTGCGTGTGTGTGTGTGTGTGTGTGGGTGCACGTGTGTGAGTGTCTGGCTCATCCCCTGACTGTGAGTGTGTGTGTGCGTGTGTGTGTGCGTGTGTGCGTGTGTGTGTGTGGGTGCATGTGTGTGAGTGTCTGGCTCATCCCCTGACTGTGAGTGTGAGTGTGTGAGTGTGTTTTGTGAGGGTGACGCTGATGACCCCTGCCCTGGCTCGTGGCTTTCTCCGCTGGTGCCCACCTCTGGGTAAGCACGGCCGTCTGCCCCCTCTCTGCCCCGGGGTCTCTCTATTGCCCCCTGGTGCTGGGGGGTCACTTCTGCCCATCCACACTCCTCCTGCAGGTAGGTCAGCGTCAGTTCAGAGAGCGCCTGTGGGCAGGGGGTCAAAGTTCAAAGGGCATCGTTAGGACATATGTGGTGGTTGTGGGGGTGAAGGGGGTATTTGAGTGCACAGAACAGCTTCAACCCAGCGAGAGCAATTGAGTCAGGATGCTGTGAGAGCCATTTGAAGTTGTACACAAAAGAGAGATTCACATCTTTGCAACAAAATGAAATGCCTTGACGGTTATCACAAAAGAGTCCACAAAAAAAGTCACCAACCACACACGTGCGGTTTAGGAAGAGCGCATATCCTGAAGCACTGCTGCATCCTACTGAATGACATGCTGGGCAAAGTACAAAGTTAAAAGTCTAAGTTAAATTAATAACAAAGCAAAATATTGATATTTGCTCATCTAGTGTTGCATGTCCACTTTAAAATCATTAGTAAGATGCTAAAAAGCCATTGATGGATCAGCTCAACGCTCAGACACACCACACCATAGCTTTAGGCCTAGTCCACACGTACCAAACCGATCTTTTTTTCCTCCGTCTTCCCTGGAACCGTATCAAGAATATTTGCGTCCAAACGGATCCATCGCAACAAGACTCAACACGTTACTTCATACCCCAGGCCTATAGGTGGCACTGTTTCTTTACAGAAATTGACCAAAACTTGCGCTTTACAAACAGACAGAATAGGCTACGACGAAATGGCTAGTGCAAGGAAACCAGAATTGTTTGTGTGGACTGATGGTGAACTGTCAACTGTAGTCAACTGTAAAACTAATAAACTTTATTTTACGGTTTGTGAAGGGTGCAGTCCCGTCTAATCCTACTAATCAAGGGTGCAGTCCCGTCTAGGCCTACTAATCACCTTTACTTTCTTTGGTTGTAGGATAGTCCGTGATTCACATTAGTTTTGGCTATCACCGCAATTAGGCTACTAAACGCAAGGCTTACCCAAGTTCTAGGCTATTCTGTCGCCACATTTATAATATTGCTATAAAACCTTTGTTAGTAACAGTCAATACGCTTGCCTGCATCAAATCGCCAAGCATTTGCATTCAGTGTGCTACCATCGGCTTAACGTGAGTTCTAAAGCGCCTTTGTATGCTTATATCTGATTTCACTTTCGACTGTGAATGCATGTATATATGTTGTAAGACATGTAAAATAAATGAATGACACTGGCACTATGCACAAATTAATGTAGCCTAAACTTACACCGCACTTTCCTAATAACTTAAGTTCTCTCGGCGTCACTGACAGTAGCTAGAATGCTTAAAAAAAACACCGGGAAAAACAGTGTTCAGTCCACCAAGTCATAAGCTATCGGCGCGCCTTCCAGTTGTGATATTTATCTTACAGAGTGTAATCGTAGGTAATGTCATGTATGAAAACTAGTATTGTTAGGCAATACTATAAGTGCAAGTCCAGGGCAGCTGAGGTGTGGCGATGACATCATCGATACGCAAGCAGGATGTCGCGGTTTAAGCTGTCTAAACGAATTCAAACGGGCTACGGTTTCAGATTTTTCCACTCTGGGACCAGGTTTCAGAAACGTGCGGTTTCGGGCAGTGCGTTTACAGGATTCGTTTGGACGTTCGGCTAAGACGAAGCAAAACCTCTGCGTTTAACCTAAAAAGCGTCTCCGTGTGGACAGGCCCTTAATTCATTCACTACACTTTGCTCATTGACACTTTGCTCATTGATTGACTTTTTCATTTAAATCAGGGCCATCAGAGAGAGCTCACCTCAGAATAGATGTGGCCATTTTCACCAAACCTCCACCGCTGAAATGGACAACCCATCTCCCTGTTAAGGAACAGTGAAATTTGCATTACCGACTGGACTCAACACCTCACCCTCAGCAGGGGGTGTGTATTGCACATATCAGAGAGGTGTGAGGCAGTGTGTTATTAGCTGAGTGCAGGCTGTGTGTGTGTGTGTGTGTGTGTGTGTGTGTGTGTGTGTGTGTGTGTGTGTGTGTGTGTATGGGGTGTAGGAGGGGCACCTCTTTTGCAGGAGCAGCATGTGAGCTTGTGTCTCTTCTCCACTGGGGACTCTTAGTGTGATTGGCACAGGGGATGCTGCCAGGCAGAGTTGAGGGAAGGCGCAGCTCACAATCTCTCCTGTCTGGACATCATATAGAATTGGATGTAGAAATGGACATATGTACGAATGTGAGAAAATGTGTCTGACAAGAGGGTATGAGATTTCGTACGCTCATCAACTTTAAGAAAAGCAAAACCTCCTCAGTTGATGACAAAAACTTTCAGAGCTGATTGCATAAACAGCGCCTCTGCTAGTTATCCCTCTCCCCTTCCTCTCTCTCTCTCTCTCTCTCTCTCTCTCTCTCTCTCTCTCTCTCTTTTCCACATTTTCCATATGTCAGTTCCAGTGTTGTTGGCCCTTTTATCTGCAAACAAGTCAAAATGTTTCATGCGGGCCCCGAGGTGTCGGTCACTCAGCCGTGTTAACTCGCCGCCTCGTAATGCTTTACCCCCACGCCGGCGAATCAAGCTCGCCACGGTGTGAACAGCAGAGCCAAAGCCAACTTGACTCGGCGCACAGTGTGACTTTCACCGCCGCTGACTAGCCCGGCGCTCCTCATTAGACTAATTCAGAGTCGTGGGGGCCTCGGCGCGGCCGAGCGACTTGGCTCCGTCGGCTAACCGTGTTCATTCGAACTGATTAAATGACTCAAGCAAGCTCGCTCCCTCTTTTTCCTCACGGAAAAATGGTGTCATCTATGGCGATTAAGAGTCTGCGGCCAAATTGAGTTGAGCGCCTCGGACTTGCTCACACGAACTTCTCCCCTTCCCCCCCCCCCACCCTACTCCACCCTGATCTGATCCCTCCTACCTCACCCGCGGGCGTGCAGCGAAGGGGAAAGGGATGATGGATAATGTGGGCCTTATCGGCAGAGACTAGGAGTTGACCTCCACTATCTGTCTCATATCACTACCCCAGTCACACTCACCTCATCAATTTCACACTTCTTTTCCCCCCGAAACGGCCTTCCGTTCCTCATACTGTACTGTCCCAGTGACATGTTTTAAGGACCTCCGCTGTTGAAGAGCCCCACCCATCCCCACCCCACCCCTAACAAGCAATTAAGTAGCCCACAATGAACCTACTTCACAGAGAACTGTCAGATGGAAGGGGTAGCATTCTAAGGTATGATGTGGCATGTTTTTTTGTTGTTTTACTGGCGTGGAATGTATATGCTCGCTACAATGTAAATATGTGGAAAAGACGTTCAGTGGCCTCCTCTGAACTGGGCAGCTTTAAGGCTCAGTAAGCTGTGAAAAACTGGGGGGAATTAGGGCGGGAAAGTGTCAGATCCAGATGAGCGTGACCAGAAAATGATGGGCTTCTTGTCACACACGCCATTGAACTGGGGTGTGTTTGTGTGTGTGTGTGTGTGTGTGTGGGGGGTGTATCGGATGGGCGCGAGAGAGAGGAGAGAAGCTGTTGCGTCCGACTCACTGACTGTGTATCCACAGCTAGTGAACTGGAATTTACCTGATGCCAGACAAAAACAACAGCGGTGACAACGTTGACAGTGACATCAACAACAACAACAACACCAAAAGTGTCTAAAAATTCCCTGAAATACAGGTGTGGTTTGCGCAAATGTTACTGTGAACTCAGCAAAGTTTTCACACACTTTGCCAAGTTCTCAACAAATGATTCAGTCAGTGATGTATTCTTTTCTTGTGAGGATTATTTATTTATTTATTTGATAGCTAATTTATTTTTTCATATATTTATTTATTATTAAGGAAGCTTCATATTTAACGAGGAGGTAAATTATACCTTTTGTATGCTCCAAACATGTGCCAAAGATGGCCAAACCCAGCTGCTCTCTGCACCACCGGTCTGCCCGGTCGGCCCGTCTGCCGTGGCGTGCTTTGCCACAGTGACCGACGGGAGAAACACCACTGCTGGATTTTCCTAAAACAAGGAAGGAAGGTCCTCTGTTGATATTAAAAAAAAACTTTCAAAAACAAATTCATTTTTATACTGAATTTCACAGCAGAACTTCTCAGACACTCTTCTCCTCCTAAGGACACCTACAGAACAGATTAGCTATGCACTTGATCAGCAAATGCTCTATATGTGGGATTGGCTGTTAATGTCATGCAATTAGCTGTAAGATTTCAGGTCACTTCTTCCCCTATGGACCTCAACTGAGCTGAAATAATCACTGCACCTGCTGATGGTGTGTGGGGCAGGGGGTCAGAGGCAGGAGAGAGTTTTAAATAAGCACAGGCCTGAGGCTCTGTCTTTCTCTCTCTCTCTCTCTTTCTCTGTCTCATCAGTGAGGCAGCACACATTTAATTACATGTCTCCGAGAGGTTGATATTTCTGTCAGGGGTCTCTGGGATGTGTCCATGGGGGATTTGATGCCAGGCTGAGCTGTATCTATTGTATCTAATTAATGTACAGTGGGTGGGCAGGCATCATCATTGTGTATGTTTAGCCAGCACACTGCAATTACTATCAGGGCTGCCGCTTTGGAACATATAGATCACTGTGCAAACTTCATCACAAGTTTATTCATGTTCAGGGTGAAGGGAACAACAAAATAACTTGTTAAAGTATAGACAGAAACATGAATGTTAAAAAAAGTGGATCAGCCCCATAGTTCAGATTCACTCCAAAATGTAACAGGTTCTTACTGCATGCTTCACACCTCCACCATCTATCATGGAAATCAGTCTAGTAGCTTCTATATAATCCTCCACCGCATAAACATGCAGACAGACAAGAAACCAAACAAATGACACAGAGGTAACGTTTAAATATTTCTATGGCTGTTCCATTTACATAAACACATTGATATGACTTTTAATAGCTGCATATCAGTAGCTCACAGTGAATGTTTTGTGTTGTTTTCTTCATCAGTAAGTACCTTAAGTTGCAAGTAGTGGTTACTTGTGTCTGGAGAGGTCTTAACAAGGGACCACTGAGTAGGGTGAGCAGTGTGATTCTTTGGAAATTCCTCTGAGGCATGATACCTGTGGAACATAAGCATATGCCAAACCTTCAACAATGAAGACCATGGATTATCTCAAGGCTTTTTGTATTTATGATAGATTATAAAACACAAAGTCAGAACATATTACAGCAAAACAAAACAAACAAAACAGAAGGATGTTAGGAGAAGTATGGCAAAAGGAGGTTAGACTCTAAAGGCAACACATACCCACATGGAAACACACATTTCACAGTCCCTCTCTCTCTCTTTCCCTCTCTTTCTTTCTCTCTCTCTCTCTTTCCCTCTCTCTTTCTTTCTCTCTCTCATCTATGATCTACACGTGTCTGAAATGGTCCAGAAGTCATGTGTACGAATGGGGCCGTTTGTCACACGACAATTACACAGTTACATCACACAATTGTGTCTCCCTGGTCTTGCTACGGGTCAATCGAGGCCCACTGGTCATGATCTCATTCCCCACAGATCCAATGAGCCAGTAGAAACGGGCTCTCCAGACCGTGGACTCTTTAATTAGCCAGCGTGAGCATCCTGCAGTGCATCCTGTATGTGCTGCTTAATGGATGTAATGGCTTGGGTGGAGGTCATTCTCATCAGAGGGCATGCGGGTGACGGTGCTTGTTTGCAGCCACAATGTATTAAATAGCCCGTTGCTCTCAGTGGAAGTGAAGGGCAAATATCAACAATTTTGCATCCAGATGTTTCTAAACATGTTGAGAATGAAACTGGTTCCTACACCTGAGAGCACAACAGGGTAAATAATTCTGCTCAAGGTCCATGTAATGGACCTTAACAATGGTGGCAAAACACCTCTCCATCACCAAGACTCCATCACACTCCCACCTCCTTTGGAAAAATAAGGGCGCATACTTCTCATGGTCTACATCTGGATCCAGCAGTGTCTTGTGAATGGCCTGATGATCCACGTCCACTGCAGTGGCCACTTTCTCCAGAGAAAGAGTGAGCACTCCTGCACTACTGACACTGCTGGACAGCCTGAGGCAAAGACAAACACACATTTACATGTACATTTGCATTTGTGTATCGCGAAGATGCAACACAAATTGATTTCCTTCTCTCAGTATGTAGTGTGAAACAGTACATGTGCATGAAGCACAGAGGCTGATAGAGCACAGGGAGTCCTTGCTGGCATAATAAACATGTTAAGAAAATGCAGAGTGGTTTTTATGATGCTGTTCGCAAGCATCACAGAATTATTTTGGACTGTGTTCTCTTTTAAATTAAATGTCTACTTCGCTCTCAGGATTTTGTTTATTTCCCTCATTTGAGAAATGAGAGAAATACTTGCGATACTGAAACCCCTTTAATTGAATTAGCATAATCCTACAAAGATACAATCTTAATTAGGAAATATTAGGACATTAATACTTACTATTGCAGGCTAATTTAATTAATACTACAATTTCCTATCAAACAGAGGCACAATATTGTATTAATTAACTGCTGGAGGAGACGTGGAACCTCTGTCCTAAATTAGCTTTGATTTTGGTGCATTCAAGCTTGAACATTTCAACATTTCTTTTTTTTTTTTGCTCGCAAGCTTTCAAAGCACATCACAAGAAAAGTGCAGGGCAATCTCGGACTGCCGCAGACTAACTGCGTTAATTATAATTTGCCCCCACAAACTCCAACGGTTACGGCGACTCCCGACTCCGAAATGGACTTCGCCGACAACTTCTTCATCTGACTCACATGAAGAGCCTGACAGGCACATATGGGGCTCCCGAGGAAATTGCATTTTAAAAGATCAAATTTAATACAATTACTTTACACCTTTAGATTCTTATCAGAGTTGGTGGTGTGTGAGTGTGAGGAGGAGGGGGTTACATCACTATAATTTCCCCACTAATACATTTTTTATTCGCCTTGTATGATTTCTCTCGACTAGGTCACTTCAGCTCTACCATCTCCCAGTGTCATGATATACTGCCTGCCTCATGGGCTCCTATCAAAGACTCTTACGCCCCCTGGGGTCAAAGGTGGACTCCTGCTACAAGAGTAGCTCATGTCAAGCTTTGCCCCCCCACTCTCCCTCTCCTTCCCCTTCCTGCGTTTAAGAGCGCTGGTCCTCGTTTGGTCACCACTGCACTACACGAGTGCCGTGTGCCTAATGGGCTCATTTAGTGTGTCTCATTGTCGGCAGAGAAATGAGTTTAACCCTGCCAACCCCTCTCCCGTGGTGGAAGATTTGCTCAGCCGTCACCAGGCACAATGATTAGGCCAGCCAGGGGAGCAGTGCGTTATCAAGGGGAGCTTTCCACAGACACCCACTTCCCTCCCCTCCCCTCAAAACTACAGGGGCTACAGAGCTCCCGGTCATCCCTCTGATCCAACCCCAGGCCCTAGGATGACACTGGGCCACACGATCGCAAAGGGGTTTTTATCTGCCACTCAGGAGATATCGGTTCGGGCATTCAAGATAACACTAAACCACACTTACCAGCAATGGACTAGCCAGTGGACAGTGGACTCAAATGCACTTGGAATGAGCAGTTTGTTTATTTATGCATTTATCTATTTATTTATTTATTTATTTTTGCATGGCCTCAGAAAGGGGTAGAAAGGTCATACACGCCGTGCTGTGACCACAGCGACACGTCTTGAGAGCGAGAACAACTTTGGGCAGGAAAGATGAGGATACCCCCACCCCCACCACCCCCCCACCATCGGCCCCCACACACCCCTGGAGCTCGGGGACAAACACTTGCTAATGCTTCATGGATGGCTGGCCAGCTGGACTGGAGGCTATGGGACAGGGATGGGGGCCTCCTCCTCACAGCTGCTCACTTGGGGGGCCACAAGGCCTCCCTCTCTCAGCTACCCCATGCCCCCAGTGGAGCTACAATCCCCCATCCACCCTCGTCTGCCCGACTCCATGCTGCCTCAGTGGGGAGCAGTACCCCCTAGAGGCCCCCAGCTCATCCCACAGCACACTTCAGACAGACACCCCACCTTGCAGCCTAGTTTTGAGCTGTCACTCACAGTGGCAGGCAGAGCAGCAGCAGCAGCAGTGTCTTCTGCCATCATGTCAAACAAGCTCGCTTTCTTTCAGACTTTCTGTGAGATATCTCTGGGATTCTGATCAAGAGATTTTCTCACACTTACTGTTAACAATGTGACATATTGGGCATAATGGAATATTAAAGTGATGTATCTCCATTTGAATGTTACATGATGTTCTAAAAAAAAAATAAAATAAAAAAAAAACTGAAAAAACAATGGCAGTGCAAATTGTCCCCATGCCAATACCCCTAACAAACAAACATCTGTTTGACTCAGAACTAAAACTTATGTTGATATTGTGTATATCTTTAAATGTAATCCATATAAAGATTCAATTATGATATGGGGAAATATGAATAGTATAAATACAAAAAAAATGATATTAATACTGTACATTTATGTATATAAATTACTTTAAAATTAGTCATTTTAAAAGGAAACATATCTTCTGTATTCACCTTGATATTACTTTCAATATGCCACTGAATAGATATACTTTTGTTTTCATGAGCTTGCTAAATAATGTGTTAGGATACAACACTTCTGAAGGTGCAACCGCAACTAGAGTATGAATGAGAGTGAGAGAGTGTTAGTTGAAGTGAAAAATCTTTTGGAATCAGTGGCGTTTCAACAATTTTGCATCACGTCCTGTTTTCCTCCTGCAGATATACAGTTCCCCTCTGTTTATTAGGCCTATGTGTTGGAAACTGTGAGGCATTAATTCCAGTCAATAAGCATATCATCATTAATCCCTGTTGAATACTACCCATCTCTAGGGTGAGCCATCAGTATGGGTGAATGATTCTCTCCCCCACCACCACGACCACCCTCCCCCGACCCCCACCTCCTTCCACTGCACCCCTTTCCCTCACTGAATTACACCCAATCCCATTTATATGGGATTGCACCAACAGTCAGACTGAGTATGCTCCGGAAGTTTCTCTGTAAAGATCACAAGGTGGTCCTGCCCAATGTGGAAAGAGTTATTACTTCTTCTTCTTCTTTAAAATGTAGTGGCATCTGAACGGCTCAGGTGACAGAGGCGCGAAATAATTAAAAAAAAAATAATAATAATAATAAAAAATTGCGGATATGCACAATTTAGCCAGAAATTTCGTTTTCAATTAAGGCGAGGAGGCGTGGGTGATGTGGGAGATGGGGGTGAGTGGGAGGCTGTGGTGGGTCGGGGCTGCCCCCTCTGCCACAATGACAGGGCTCTGGGTCCAGGGACCCCCTGCAGGGAGCCCATCTGCAATCATTACAGTGACTACTCAGACATGAAGAGAGGGGGCCGCCACACCATCACGGCACTGCCACTTAGGCAAGACAGAGAGAGGGAGGGAGGGAGAGAGAGAGAGAGAGAGAGAGAGAGAGAGAGAAAGAAAAATAAATAGAGTGGACAGAAACAGAGAGAACTGTCTGAACTATCTGTTTTTAAGCCAATCTGTTCCAAAACAGAGTGAACCCCAACTGTCTGCAGGAGAGGGAACACACTAATGCATGATAGTTATCCTAAGAAGGAGGGATAGAGAGAGGGCTAACCTGTGGTCTTCCCCATAGGACAGCCAGACCCTCTGACCGCTCTGGAGGTGGAGGGGGCTGCGGACAGCCTCACCCTGCTCATCGCATATCCACGCGGGGGAGAGGCTCCAGCCGTAGGGGCTACCCGTGGCACCAGCTCCGAGCCTGCCTAGGATTACCTGCAAGAGCTGCAAGAGACACGCAGTGGCAGGACTTTTTAGCTTTTTCAAACAACCTCAGTAAAACACACACACACACACACATACACACACACACACATACAGAAACAAGGGAAGGTGAGGAATATAAAGACATTCCAGCCTTCCCACCAGATATATCCCGGCGAGTGAGGAATATGTTCAGAGGAATTCATGCAGGGAGGAGAGGGAAGAAAAGAGGAGAAAGAGAGAGAGAGAGAGAAAGAGAAGTCACAGCCTGTGATACATCTTGTGAGAGCTGTCACTGTAACACAGGAATATCACATGGAGAGTGGAAGTCACAGCAGCGTAAAATGACCAGTGGCCGCTGTGCAGAGGCACACTCTGGCCAGCAGGGGGAGATAGAGGATCAGCTGTGAGGGTGTGACCTTTCTGGTTCCCTCGCAGCAAAATCCCAGCCGAGCACATCACTTGTTCAGATAGCCTTCTCCAAAACACCCCATGTTTCTGACTACACTACAAGCTGTGCTATAATCCAGACATGAAACTCATCATAGAAGAAATGTCCCGTAGAGACATACAAGAAATCAAACAGCACACAGTATGTTAAAGTAAAATATAATATGTTAAATGTACAAATATAAAAATGTCAATTTAACTTTTACAAGTGGAAAACAAAGAAACTAAATTGCATGGTTTAAAATAGCACCACATGTAGAATTCATGCAGACAGCAGGCTGCCAGTGTTAGCGATGTGGTGTATGGAGAGAGGGAGTCCACTCACCCTGTCCATCATGCGCTCCTCGTCCCCCTGGGTACCCTTCTCAAGCTCAACGCGGCTCACAAACACCAGTGTGTGTCCTGAGTCTCGGCCCCGCTGGTACACCTATGGGCACAGTGGAAAATCACAACACGCAATACATGTCATAGAGACTGACCAGAGCACACCGCAGAGTGGGTTATTATGACTTTGATTATGACACTAAGGCATATACTGTTGTAGTGCTTTTTTGTGATATGGAGAGAAGGTCAACTGTTACAAGATTATGAAAATCTGCAGTTAAATCATCTGAATTATCTGAATTTCAATAAAGGATAAAATGTGTGTCCCTGGGTATAACCTAACAAAGATGGGTAATACATAGCCTAATCTGGGTTTGGAGCCAATTTATTAATTCACTGAAGCTCAGCATGGCACGCTGCTATGCACCATCCCGGGCACCAAGTGGTACAGCCCTCCAGACACCCATTTTGTACCCACCTGGCCTATACCACCAAGTGTAACACACACACACACACACACACACAAATAAACACAAACACAGAAAACACAATCACACACACACACAATACACAAACACAATCTCACACACACACACACACGCACACACACACACACACACACACACACACACACACACACACTATACACAACACCAAGCACCAAACTTGGTGGCTCATCATGCCTCATGCCTTGCCTATGAGACATGTGAGTGTAGTACTGTAAGAGCATTGTTTGTGGACAGAGGGCAGTTGACACCTCTTGATAAGTTCACCCACTACACCCCACACACACACATTAACACTGTGCTGCGTGCCTGTCAGATGGGCCCACGTTGGCCCGATCGGCCTCCTCCGGAGCCAGTCAGGAGGGATTAGGCACATGGAGGACACTGACGGTGCCAGGGCCAGGTAAAAAGGCCTGTGACTGTCGGCGGGTGGTCATCCTGTCTGGGGTTAATGAGGCCGCAACCTCCTCATGAACGTGCAAACATAGAACTCCCCTGAATGTGAGGTCATAAATCTTTCCAGGACCAGTAACTTGGATTACTATTTGAAAAGCGATTATACATAAAATGTACCTACATTCATTTAGCGCTCTATATAAACATCCATATTTATCTGTCTGTTTGGTCGCCATATATATACAGACATACACTTGCCCAGTATTTGTAATTATTCACTCATTCAGTTTATAAGACTACACCTCAGAGATAACTGTCACAACTGTTCTGTATCCGCAGGTGTCCAGAGTGGTCAGGGCGGCAGGCCTCTGCAGAGCCACTTGTGGATGACAGAGTGAATGTGGAGGGTGGGGGCATGACAGACCCCCCCCCACTCCCCACAGACCTTCCTGAACCCACCTGAACCCCACTGAGTTTGGTGAGGACACACACACACACACACACACACACACACACACACACACACACACACACACACATATAAACAGACAAAGACAGAGGTAGACCAAGATGTCTTCTGGAAAATGGCACTGCACAGCAGGACAGGTCCAGTGTTGTCTTGTATACTTGTGCTTACACACAACTGGTGGCATCAAAGAGCAACACCCCACACACTGGCAATAAACCTGTGACACCACACTCTATGGGGCCTCTGGTTCAATAGAGCCCGCTGACTTAACCATGGCAAGTCCTTCAAAAATGTATGATCTCTAGCTAAGTTGATCTTTAAATCATACATAAAAAATGGCAAGTTGTTGCACATTGTTACTTTAAGTATAACTCTTCTATGACTTTTTCACAGAGAAAAATGCATATATTTTGGCAAAAAATATTTAAGGAAACTAAAGTATGATTTTGACTCAACAGAACAAAAAAAGAAAACGTTTTAAGAAAAACAAAATGTTTCTCGAAAAAGAAAACATTTCTACTTTGAGCTGGAGGCCCTGGGGTAGTGGGGGGCCCTGGGACAGGGGCCACTTGCTGCTTGCTGGGCTGGAAGACTCTTCTTCCACCATTCGGCCCAGGATGGACAGCTGCTGCTGGTGATTTCTCAGACAATCCTCCAGTTCCTTAATCTGAGCCTGTGCCTGAGAGAGAGAGAGAGGGAGAGAGAGAAAGGGAGACAGAGAGAGAAGAGAGAGACATACAGGAGGTCAGAGGACTGAGAGAAAAATCTGACCGGGCATCTCTCTCACACCTATTAGACATTGTAGGGCCAAGCCATAATAAACTGTGAAAAGCTTATCACGAGAGACAGGAGCGTGGTCAGTGTGAATGGGTGAGGGAGTGGGTCAGTGTGTCCGTGTTTGTGTAAGTGTTGGTGAGTGTGTGTGTGTGTGTGTGTGTGTGTGTGTGTGTGTGTGTTTGTGCAAGCATTATCAACTGTGTTAGTGCTTTATCCTGAAGCGTTCTTGACTCTTGATGAGAAGATGAACTGATACAGAGAGGATGTCTTTCCCTGTAAGCATGACATACCCCCCGCCCCTGCTTACAATCAATGCTGAACCGACTGTCTGTCTGCAAGCCTTTGTGTGGTGATATGAAACAGTCCCCAGAGTGAATAGATATTTTCCTCAAATCGTTGCATTAGAACACTGGTCGACATAGGCAGCACTTATTGTGAGAATAGACATTTTACAAGACCGTTTGGAACAACAATAAACAAAGACACGGACGCCGAGGTCCCATCAGCGTTTGACACGCAAACAGCCTTTCGTAATGCGCTCTACATTTTGAGATTGTGAATTCATGATCTGCACAACTCTTTTGGAGACCAGTGAGCACATTGTGAGTGGCGCTGAGTGCTGTTTCGGAAGGGGCTTACGTGCCGGGGCCAGAGCGCTTACGTTTTCAGACGGGGGCTCTTGTGCACGGCTGCGAGCGTATGTGTATGGAGTCACTGAAGCAGAGCAAAAGTGAAAGAAACAGAGAGCAAAAGAGAAAGAAAGAAAGAGAGAGCGAGAGAGAGAGGGAGGGAGCGAGAGGGAGAGAGAGAGAGTGGACAGGGGCTAATGAACGCGTCCGCATTCATACGAGGTTCCGTCTAGGATCAACAGGGCCTCCCCCCGACTCAATGCCTCTCCGTTTCTCCTTCGGCTCGCTGCGAGCGCAGACAAAACACTCGGCCACACAATCAGGTGGAGGGGATTGATGGCGGACTTGTCTACGCGCGAGGCTGATTTCGGCGAAAACTTTACAGCATCAAAGGGTTTTTCCTGGCAGAGCCGACAGGAGGCAGCTGTCTCCTTTTAAGCATTTGTGAGTTACAGTCAAGAGCTGTAGTGCTAATTGAGCTGTGGCCAGACTGGATGCGGCATCTAACACTCACACCCTTACAGAGTGTAAAATGTACTGAGGAGTAACATACTATCCAAAGAAACATACCATACAGTTTTATAACTGTTATTATGCAAAAGTGTAACATTAGTAGGGTGTGTTTGTCCTAAGAAGAGCCAATAGTCTACGTTTAAAACCGCATTTTAGGTTACAATTTGAAGCCGGTGTGTAAGAGTTATGTTACACTGCAGATTGGGCATGATTTGACGTGCAGTATGTCTTAGCTCTTCATTAGGTAAGGGGGTCATAAGGGTTTAAGCTCAACAGTAAAGCACATCTTTATTAATTAAGATAAACTGCACCTTCTCTCTGGCCGTTGCCCGTTGTGTCCCGGTGAAACTGAGGATCTCCTTTGATGTGACATCCTCTGTCCTGCTTGCCTCTACAGACTCCAGCTGGAAGACAAATGCTTTTTGAATCAACTGCAACTCTATTGAAATGTCCCAGTAAAGTAAAAAAAACCACTGTAACCAACAAATTCAATAAGACAGAGAATGAAAAAAAATACACAAAATACAATTTCTGTAGCCTAACTGTAATAGTGGAATGTGTAAGGCTGATGAAATCCTTCTACTGTACTGTCAATTTCAAATGTCTGCCGTAGGAATAAATAAGATGCTCTTAAAGGTCCTACTTTGTAAAAGAAGACAACAAGGGAAAATTGCTTTGACAAAAGAAAAACAGAAAAGTAAAAGCTCTATATGGAAAAAACAAAACAAATATTATCAATCAACCAGTCATGGTGTAAAATCAATTATTTATACTGACAACCACGTCGACTCAGGAAAGAAGCATAATATACACACAAGTCAATAACTCATCCCAGGGCTGTTGTTTTCTGAGGAGAGCGCTGAAAGGCCACTACAGTATCAACCTGTCAGTGGACTCACCCAGCGCCCGCAGCCCAGCCCCTTCATCAGGCTTTCTGCCTGGACATCCATCCCCTGCGACCCTATGCTCAAAAATGAAGCTACCAGGAGAAATAGCACATTGATTGAAGAAA
This sequence comes from Alosa alosa, assembly GCF_017589495.1. NCBI lineage: Eukaryota > Metazoa > Chordata > Actinopteri > Clupeiformes > Clupeidae > Alosa > Alosa alosa. The sequence continues at coordinate 9,395,268 of NC_063199.1, forward strand.
ACACAGTAAAGGCCTCCGTTTATTTTTGTTCCTTCTTGTCCTGCACTGAAGGGAACAAAGACGTGAGACGTCGAAACCTGTGCAGGTCTTTCGAGTTTGAACCTCGTGTCTCCTTAACTTGGACAGCGTGTAGCTGGACTCTTTTTTCAAGGAGCAAGGAGAGTGCTGAGTGGGAGTCACATTGTGCAGGGAGAGGACCCAACCGATAAATAGATTTCACTGGCTGCCATTTCACTCTCTCATCTCCATATGTCAACTGCACACCACAGAGTGCCACAGCAAACCACAGAGCAGTTTGCGGAAAAGAGCAGCTGAACCCCATCCATCCCAACCTCCATCGCTCTCAATCCCCCCAAAAAAACACAAAAAAAAAACAAAAGCTGTCGGTGAAGCCGGTAGTCTCTCACCGCAGGCCTTTCAGGCAAACTGTGAAGTCACACCCTCAGTTTAGCGGGTTATGTGTCTGTTCCTGCGTCGACACGCCGACTGCAGCAGAGAGAACAGTTGGAGGCTGCCGTTCGTGGCCAGTGATGCATAACATTCCAATCTCTGTACCGCAGCGGCAAAGACGGAAACCTGTAATAGGGCAGAGCCCTAATAAATAGAGCCCTAGATAAATAAATAAAAAAAAAACAACAGCACAACAAATACCTTACTTGTTGTGTCTGCCATTCACTCTCTCTTTCCCCACTCTTGTGAAATGCTTGTTTTCCAATGCATGTGTTATGTTGAGGAAGTGAAACTGTGGAGGATGAGAGAAGCTCATCAGGCAATTAGCAAGCCCACGCTGGAAGGAGAGCATAGTGAGGTAACACTGAAAATATCTCGGCACGTTGATGCCTAATGAAGCATGGGGTGATACAGTGAACCGTGGAGCATGATAACACCTGTTCTCCTGGACCCAACACAACACGTCACCACCTCTTTCCTGAACTTTGTCAAAGTTCTGCGTTCACTTCTATATGGAAAACAAAGCTAACTGCTGCTTCACACAATTCCACGGGCATTGCTTTACCAGTTCCCATGAAAGTCAGTAATTCGACCAAATGTGATACCTGTACCAGAGACTTTCTAATGTGGAGACACAGCACTCACAAAATACTCCATAGAAATGCATGGGGCTAGTTTGTCACGCCAATATGGCCGTTGTCTACACATATCCCACCCCTTCCTCGCAAAACGTCCGACATGTGAATACATTGAGCCAATCATATGGTACATTGAGCCAATCATATGGTGTTTTGTGAAGACATCGTACCAATCATGTGTTGTGATCTCGCCGCTGGAGCAAGATTGGTGACGTGAAGCCTTGCGCACGTGCAGTTCAACCCAAAGACTGTGCCCGATGAGTGCCCTTAAAACGTTGGTATATGGCCGCCGAGTGGAGGGACTTGCCTAAAAGGACTTTGCCTGTACATCAACGGCAACACTCGAATCAGCCACAACTACCAGGAGCAAAGAGAACCTTACAGGCAGACACAAAATACACTGTGATAGCAGTAGAGATTTCACACAAAGTAATTACCACTCCAATATCATGGACTGAGACGTAGCAGGGGTAATGTCTGTGTGTGTGTAATGTCTGTGTGTGTGTGTGTGTGTGTGTGTGTGTGTGTGTGTGTGTGTGTGTGTGTGTGTGTCTGAAAGTGTGTGTAAAGTGAGCATTTGTTTGTGTGGAAAGTGATGGGTTGTATGGGAGTGATGGGTTGATGATGGAGGAGATTTGGATGATAGACAGACAGACAGACATTGAGAGAGACAGAGAGAGAGAGACAGAGAGAGAGACAGATGAGGGGGGGGTGGACTCTACAGGTTATTAGCGCTAAACACTGAGGGAGGAGCGAAACAGGCCGAGTCAATGCATAATTTGAAGGCCCATCAGGCCCCGTCAGGAACAGCGGGGAGGAGAGTGCCTCACTCCATCAGCTCACTCACCAGCTTGGGTGGAAAATTACAGTAATTAAAAAAGAGGGGGGAAAAAGCGGCGTCTCAGCTAAGCCCTCGCCTCACTACGCGGCCGGGCCAAAGCCGGGGAATCCTTTCTTCGCCCGCCACCTTCAGCTCTGCAGGCTTGAGCTTTTACATGACCTTATGCCCCCCCCCCCCCCCACCCCAACCGAGCCTCCTCTCCCCCCTCATGTCTCTCTGTATGTGTGTGGATCTCTGTGCTTGTGCTGGTTTGGGCAGGGTGGGGTGAGGGGGAAGATGAGAGTGTGTGTGTGTGTGTGTGTGTTGGGTGGGGAGAACTGGTTGGTGTAATTACCGGCCCCACTCTGGATGATGCAGTATTGATCAAGAGGGGTGTTGAGGGGTGTGAGAGGGAGAGAGAGAACGAGGGAAAGAGAAGGAGAAAAGAGAGAGAGAGAGAGAGAGAGAGACAAAGGTGGCGAGGCAAAATGAGAGTCCCAACAGTAGCAGACCCCGGAGCAAATCGAAAGCTAATTCCAGCCCTCTCGCTCCACCTTCCAGCCCTCCCTCTCTCCACCACCATGTTCTCTTCTTCTCTCTCTCTCTCTCTTTCTCTCTCAATCACTCTCACTCTCTCTTCCCTACCCTTTCATTAGAAAGCAACTGTGATATTGGCCAATCAATACACAACACTGGATTGATTGTGCTGTCAGGGAGGGAGTGTGAGAGCCTCTCTGTCTTGGTGAGGTGAGCTCAATCAGAGGCCTCTTGGCTCGAGCTGTCTTGACCCCTGCCCCGCCGGACCTGGCACTGGCGACTGGTGACCGCTGATGGAGGTGGGGTAGTGGAGGTGGGAAATAGCCTCTTGCTCGGCGGATGATGACAATGATGATGTTGATGATGATGATGTTTCGGCATCTGAGCATTCCGTCGATTCGAACGTTATTTAGTGCACTGACATACACAGGGCTCCATAATTGGTGGTAATCATATCTCTTTCCAAAGCTTGTCGAAGCCCTCAGTCAAATGTAGCAAATAGAGAGAGGCGATCGCTACTGAGGAGAGAGTGCCTGAGAATCAATACGAGACAGACAGGTAGGCTGCGTTTGAAAAGACCTCAGCGCAAGCCAGCCGTTGATAAAAGATAGACGCCTAACAGCCTCTGTCAAAACAGCGGCAGAGGTGGCGAGGGCTGATGGGAATCTTAATTAGGGGCAGTAACGAGGCGGCGGCCACTCCTCACAAACACTGTGATTAGAGATCACTCCATCACGCACTCTCATCGGCTGTCCGTAACCCCGGTAATGTGCCTTCTGACAGTTGCTCTCCTCCTCCTGCCCGATCCTCCTTGTTCCCACCCTTTCACTCTTGACAGTTTCGGCTGAGTCCACACTAATCTCTCTCCCTCTCTCTCTCTCTCTCGCTGTGCCTGACGAAGAGTTGAAAAACTTTTTCAAAGCAAAAATGTGAGGAGAGGTGAATCCCGAGGGGACTGTGAGAGGAGGAGGCAAGTTTGTGCAGCTTTTTGATTGAGAATTGATCAAGTTGGACAATCGTCTGAGTCTGAAGAACAGCAGCACTTTTTGAAGGTGAACAATGGATTTTTTTTTCCATCTTTGTCTTATTCTCTGCAAAACAAATTAAAGACTTCAGACGATTGGAGAGAATCCAACAAACAATCATCTTGCATACCCCCCCCCCCCAAACATCCACCTACTTTGTTCAGTCTTCACTGTGTCATAGAGGTCTTTGACGGTGAGCAAGTGAGTTGAGAGAGGAATCCAATGAGGGAGTCACACTGAAAAAGGAAAGCTGAAAGAGTCACAAAATGAGTCTGGAAAGGCGATTTAAGGAGATATTCACTGAATATTCCAATAGCACTTTTGACGGGGTGTCAGCGGCAAGTACGTTAGACCCTTCAGTATGTTTGTGACCAGCCTCCACTTTAGGACAAAGGCCCTTTCGAGTCCTTGGCAAAAAAAAGGACAAGCGAGCTGATCATCAGCCTTTCATTGCTCCTTCAAGTTGATTCTCTGTCGAAGAGATCAACATTCCTCTCATAGCCTTCCCCCCATGCCACCATTTCCTCAGCGGTAAAGGGCCCTTAATGACAGGTCTCCATTCAGCTCAAGACGAGCTCAAAGAGGGGAGCATGTATTAGCAGGACAAGTGAAGGACAGGAGGTGATAACATGGTGCTTGTCATGAAAGACAGAAAGACAATTGCCACGGCAACCCAGGTGACGGAGGAGAGAGGGCGAGAGGCTGAAAGGAGCAAGCCTCTCCAGAGGGTCAAAAAAGTCTTTCAAGAGTGTCATGGCCGGCCATTATGCTCGAGAACTGAGACAATGTGCCTGAGATGTCCGGGCAGCAGGGCAGCAGGAAGTGCTGAGGCATTGATAGGAGGTTATGAGATCTTTTTTTATCCTCCACAGATCATTATTACAAGTGAGAAATTCCTCTAATGGAGATTGATTACTCTCGTGTTATGTGACAAGTGACAGATTTCAGGGTAATTACAAAGTGGTGACAGATGCCTAAACATCCTTTGAAAGTGACAAAGGGAGACAGAGAATAGCAGCTCTTTGCCCTTGTCATTTTTTTTTCTGTCATTGTTCAAGAAACAATGAGGATGAATATCCTTAAGGTGGAAATGAGACTTTTCTGACCTAATCTCTTATAGAGGACTTTAATAATCTCCTATTTACAATCCTGAAAAGATGTGCAAGTCATTGTTAAAATGATCGTCTGAAATGGATGATTACTGTACCCCAACACACAGACCCACGCACAAGCACGCTCGCACATACTGTACACTCACTAACACTAACACACACACACACACTGGGTCTAGGTTTTGAGGGAGAAAGAGGAGGTAAGTGGGCTTACTCCCCCCTTGTCCAAAGATCCCAACATTTACCCAGTGCACCCCCCCCACCCTGCCCACAAAACGCCCACAAACGCAACCCCCCCCATCACCCCCCTCCTTTCCTGGCCAGGCGTGCTGTGTATGATTGCGGTGCTCCGCCGCCACTCCATTGACACCATGGCAGGTGTTCACTCCACGTCCCCTCGCTCTCCCTGGGAGACGCGCTAATCCTCTTCAGGAGGCAGCAGCTACATCCCCCCCCCCCCCTCCACCATTCCAGCCTTCCCCAGCCGTGGAGCTTTGATATCCACCCCCACCAGTGGCCCAGCATCAGGGGCAGGTGCATATGGGGCTGGAGGTGGAGGGGGTGGCTGAGGGAAGGGATCAGGACTCCTGATATGTAGTTTCAGCAGCAGACCCACTGGGCAGCTCCAGCCCTGGGAGAGAGGCCCTCCTGCTTGATCCAATCGGCACAATGGCATCATGGAGGAGAACAAGCTTGTCGGAGAGTGTTTTCAGACCTGCCGGGGGTTATGAGTGATAGCTAGAGAAAAGGGATCAGAGATGAGCTGCGCTCGTTAAGAGTCATGCATGATATGTCAGGGAAAGTGTACGCACTAACATAGACAACACACACACACACACACACACACACACACACACACACACACACACACACACACACACACAAACACACACACAAATGATGTTGGTCCCAGCTCCATTGCAAATGATTATCACATCAAACATACTGAAATCCACCCTCTGAGTTACTGACATAAATGTCACCCTGTATACCCCTAATAACTTCATTTCACATGTAATTTTTAAGATGGCATTGTTATTACAGCATTGACACAAATTGTGCATGGAAGGGAATCCATCCATACTGCTCTAACTTGCTTAACTCCCCACAGTTTGTTATGAACTCTCGAGCTAAGAACCCCGTTCTTCCCTCTTCTCACTAAACCCCATTCAGCACCGCTCCACTGCGAGCCAATTAGGTATTTCATGGCACTATTATCACTGCCTGTCAGTCAATCTCTGTCTGTTATGCCTCATTTCAACTGACAGTAATAACAGACTGCCTTCAGTCATCATCGCAATATGGCTGAGATAACACTATTCGCAAAAGGAGAGTTGCCTAATGAGATTCCTAACAAAGCTCTCCTATTTTTAATCCTCCTCCCAATGAAGGTGGCGCCGGTGGTGGTGATGGTAAGGGGGCTGAATTGAACAAAGTAGCAATTAAAAATATGTGTGTGATTGTGCGTTATGATATGAAAATAAAAGCGAAGCAGGAGGAGTAAATTGTGCTTAGATGGGGTTGAATTGGGAGGGGGATGGGGGGCCGTGGTTGTTGAAAATGGCGAGGTAATGCACTGCACCCCTGTTTCCCCCTCCCCTCCTGCTGAGAAATATTAATGTTTCTTTGGTGGCCTGCGAGGGGCCGCCTCTGTGTACACAAAGAGCCTCTGTCAGGCCAACACGGGGGAGGTCAAGCGTGAGCAGAGGGACGGGGGCCACAGTCGCCCGAGCCCTCGGAGCAAAGGGGGAACACTTCCTTTTGCATGTCATTAGCGTGCCGACGCCACGCTACACCTTTAGCCCCCGCGACAAACAAGACCGGTGCGCATTTAGCCAAGCCGCCCGTGACGGTCTTCCCACTCCGGCCACCGGCTCCCTTCCGAGTCATTTAACCAATAACAAGTATAATTTTGTCTGCACAATATAGGTGGAATTGGCAGCTTTCTCCCACAAGAGAAGGTGTGCAGAGGCTATCACGTTGCACATTTGTGCTTTCTAGAGAAATTCATCAGATTGTCTTTAAGACATCACAGCACTCAATGAAAAGTGAATGAGTTGGAATATGTGTAGTCATTTTCAAGCCTGTGCTTTGGAAGGTGTTTGTTTTTTACATCCAGTTAAGACATTCTGACAAATTAACTTTGACATAAGACAATCATCACCATACACTAATCAAACAGAAATCAGGTGTCTGTTGCACAGAGATAAATCAGAGGCCTTGGACCTCAGTGGACAGGGAACAGAGGTGAGGTGGACATATGTAAGACACAGAAGTGCACACACACACACACACTGAAAGAGAGAGAGATAGAAAAGAGAGAAAAAATATTCCACTTAAAGCAAACAGATGACTTGCGCTCATGCTGCACGCGTATATATTGATGACCCAGTTGGTCCGTGGCCAGTGCCGACAGGCCTGGGGCCATCACCAACCATCTGGTCAAGCACACACTAAACATCCCAGGCAAAGCACTTGTGCTGCGCAGAACCGTGCCTCGGAGTTGAACCCTATCCAAATGTGATGTCTTCATTGTGTTGTTAGGCTTTGAGCATAAATTTGCTCTGTTATTGAGATACAATTATCAGTTGTTTTGTCTTCATTACAGTACTTCACGAGAATGGGGTTATTATAATTTACATTTTGTTACAGTTTTATAGGAATAATAATTTGATATATTTCTTTTTTCAAACAGAAGGAAGTCCAAACCGTTACTGATTATCCTCAGAAAAGTGGCGCATTGGTACTAACAGTATCTGAACTAGTTTTGCAGGAGCTTAGGAAATAAAAATGCTTCCAAACGGGAGGCCCTGATGAATTGGATGGGTAAAGCCTTTCTTTCTAGCAGAGAGTGTAATATCAGGCATGCAACAGAGGAAGCCATGAAAGGAGCTAATGATGGATGGAGATTTATTTGCTCCTTTTTATTGCCCTACAGAGACAGCTCAGTGAATGAAATGCTCTGGATGTCCTGACACACGGCGCACTTTGTTGGGATAAATGTAGACGAGCGTGTGGAGCAGCGCGGAGCTCCCAGCTCTGAGCTCAGTCCTGACTGGGGATGAGGATGAGGGATGACACATGACAAGGTACAGCCACGGTGGGCCCAGCCGAGTGGCAGAGATGATGCATCCATGCCTGCCTGTCACTCCCGGGATGCTAATTGTTATGTTTCAGGTCTGGCAGGCATCTGCCCCCTACCCGCACACCCCCCCCCACACACACACACACACACATACACACCGCTACCCCCACACACACACACACACACACACTGTATACCATCATCACAAAATACGCAAAACTGGAAAGCATGGAATCTTTTTGGTCTGACAAACAGCTTCATCCAACTTTTTTTTGTGCGCTTTGCCTTGAGACATGGAAAGGGGAAGGGAGGCATCCAGTAAAGGTGATATGATATCACAGTTTAGCAGAATAGCAATGACAATTAAAAACTTTTAAAATCTTCAAAAATAAGTAATTTATAAGTTTGAAAATACATTTTGAAACCACCATACCATACATTTTGTACATGTATAAGTAAATGGAAATATTAATAATTTGGAGGTTTCCCATGTGGAAAGGTGACTACAATACAGGCTTTACATTTCAAACTGAAATATTTAAGAGGATTAAAGTTAAATGAAGAATACAGACTAATTCATCAAATATCTTAATTTATCCACATAATGACCTAAATCATCTCATCACTCTTTTATCAAGGATCATCATTACTCTTAGAATAAAATGCCTTGAAATTAAATCCCAGGTAAGATAAATTTAAGATAGATAGATAGATAGATAGATAGATAGATAGATAGATACTTTATTGATCCCCAAGGGGAAATTCAATAATTTAAATGTCAAACATTATCATTAATGTAAACCACCCTTAATGATAACTTTACACATTGGAATTATTTTAAATACATTATTCTTATTTTGGCCTTAATTGTCTAAAACGGACAAAAAGTTACCACTTAGGATACTATATAAGAAACAGCCTTTTGTGAAATTGTGCATCCTTAGGATAAAATAATAAGCATTTACAAGCAGTGGAGTCTGACATATTCTGTACATTCTATATGTTTTATGCATATATGAATGTAAAAATAGAAAGATAAAATATACTGTATACATTACTCTGTTATAATATTTGAATAAATGAATACATAACAATACACCTTTGACATAATAAAAGACAACATTTGAATAAAACTAATAAAAAAAAAAAATAGCGTTCCTGTCCGGCTGGTCCTGAATCTCTGTGATTACATTGAGAAGACATAAGAGCTATGGCCTCTAGCAAACATCTGTTTCCTGGCCGCTATGCAGGCCGCTCACTCAGTACTCAGTCCAGTGTGAAGCCTCTCTAGACAGTGGCCTCTGTCAGTCACTCGCGGGCATGTTCCCAGCTCAGCAAACACAAGGCTGCCTGCCCTGACACTTTGACCATGACAGGAGTAGGCTGGTGACACTTTGTTTAGTCAGGTATTGGGGAGTGCGAGGCGTTGAGGAGAAAAAAGGAGAGATTAAAGCAAACAGGCATCAAGACAGGGTGGAGAGAAAGAGAGGAAGCATGACAAATGTGTGAAAAAAGACAAATGTACTCAAAAAATAGAAAAAAAGAAACAGATACAGACTTAAAAAAAACGAGTGTCAGCGAGTGTTTCTTAGTAGCAGGGGGTTTCCAGTAACAGCATTTGGCCCCTCTGTTTGGCCCTTCACACGGCGTTATGCAGATTGTGACGGCGAGCCCGGCCGACTCTGATTCCCTCAGGTGCCGCCGTGGCGCTCCGCCGTAACGAGGAGTGACAGAGAGCAGACGCAACGCGTCCCTTCTCCGGCCCGAGTGCCGAGGACTGCCAGCCACACGCACACACACACACACACACACCAGCGCTACGCAGCACCAACCAGGGCCAGCGAGGACGACACACACCAACACAACACAATGGACTTTTCACTCTGCTCCCCACACAAGAGTGAGTGAGTGAGATCCATAAAATAGACAGCAAGCAAATCCTCTACATGTTCAAGATGTAAAAATGTGGGATATGTGACATGACATGATATTTTTCGTTTGTCACACATATAAATTACATAACGAAATCCTGTGAAAGACATGTTACATTTTGGGTGCTGATGCAGTTAATTGCAGAATCATTACAATCCTTTTCTAAACTGATTTCCTTCCTAAAAAAAAACCACGCCATTGTTTCAACCCACCCAAGATTAACTAATGAAGTGATACTGGTGGACTACCACTAACGTGGGCACAGGAGGGGCAGTCAGCTGGGAAGCCCCCTCCGTTCCTCCACCGCGCTCCTGCGTGGCTACAGCTGGATAAACTGCACTTAAAGCCACGGCAAAGTCCCCCCGCTCCTGCGTCGCCACCACGCATCTCTCTCTCTCTCTCTCCCCGCGATAGACAATGAGTAATTTTGTTTTCGGCCTGCAGCTGGGGATGAAATGACCAGTGAAAATCCCGCCGGCCCCGGGTGTGTTATTTCACTCCCTGGGACACGAACTGTATGTATTTATTTTCGCACAATGGAGAAGACAGGAGCCGCGGCTCGGGCTTCGCCTCTCCTTTCACTGCCTCTTACCACAGGGGTGTTAGATCTCCGCGGAGGGCAATTAGAGCCTGTCACCCCCTCCAGCCCCCCCCACACACACACACACAGCCAGCCGTTTCCCCCCAGCGCCTGGTTGAGTCAGGGGTGGGACAGCGTGGAGAGAGTGTGGAGTGGTGAGCGTGGACGTGGAGCGGCGAGTGGGAGCATGGCACACGCTCCAGAGGGGCCTGACATCGAGCCGGCGGAGCGACGATCCGGCCCTCCCCGCTAGCGCACAGGCCCTCAATTAAAAACACCACAGACTGAGTAAAAAAGGGTAGCGGAAAATACACTGGGCTTTTTTAACTCCTGATATTAATACCCAGCCCTGCCATTACACCCCCGCCGTACAGAGCATGAGCATGCTAGCGACTCTTAACACAAGCTCTTTTTACAGTGACTTCTTAAAGAGCCGTTATCCAAGTGGTGGTCGTGGTCAGATGGTTATGAGGGCAGGCAGATTACACCGAGGTAAGCTGCTGTGTGGTGACAGGTGCCCACTGATATCGGGGAGGCTTCCAGCAACTGTGCGTAGCTGGTTGTGAACTGTGCATGGGGTTTGCGGTTTGGGGGGGGGTTGCAAGAGGGGGGCCAATCACCCAACAGAGACTAATATTCTAGGTGCATAGCATTGCATAGCATAGCATTTGAACCCATATGTTATTCCTACAGGTACAACCCAACCCGCGCCACTAAAATGTATTCAGCTCCTCAGCAGTGTAGTGCTCGGTGACATTCAGCTTCTCCACGTGCACAGGCTGCTAGTAAAATGAGTTTGGGTGACCTTTAACCCAGTTATTTATTAATCATGCATGGCACAGGAATATGATATGTAATTTTAGCCTTGTTCATATCTTTAAGTGCCATATACCTATCAGACACTAGCAGGCCAGGGTAATCTAAAATGTATAATCCATGGGCAATGTGCTCTATTTATCTGTAATGCAGACAAGCAGTGTTCCACATATGAATTGTGTGAGCATTCACTATCTTAAAAGCTGGGCTTATGTTTATTCGGTGCTGTTCACTATAGAGTATGTGTGTGTGTCTCTCTCTGTGTGTGTGTGTGTGTGAGAGAGACTGTTTACCTTGATATAGTCTTCTCTGTATGTCAGGGTGTGCACTCAAATGCCTGTATGTGGAGCCCTAAGGGTCTGAGCCCCCCTCACTGTCTCACTGTCTCGTCATACCCCGGCTGGAAGTGTGAGCACACACAAAACTCGGACTGGCGTACACATACCCACACACTGCAGTGAGCTGGAGCCTGCACATCCAGAGCACTAAATACCCATATGCAGTGGCTGCTGCAGTAAGCATCATGTTTTAGCTGACTTTGTGCAGGTGTACAGGGTTGTTTGATTGGTCGCCAGTGAGTCTGCTAAATAAATTAATCCCTCCCCATCTGCGTGACTACTGAGGCCTGGTTCGTGTACCACGGTTCCTGTCCGTGCGGATGGAGTGTCCACCCGACCTTTGACCTTGACCTCATGCCTGCGGCGCGAGGATCACAGATGCTCTTCGATTCTTCGACTTCCATGGCCTCAAACAATCTGAGCAACTGCCCCCCAAAGGAGGCCTCTTTGCAAAGCGCCTGCGGCCTGACCTCAAACCTGCTCTCCGAGGCAGCCCCTGCTCATCGTGGCTCCACGCACCTGACCTGGGATCAGTGACCTGACTGGCTGCGAGAGGGACACCTCCCGGTCCGTTTCATCTTCCATCCGTGCGGGCGTCGTCTGTCTATCTCGGGGATGCAGCTGAGCTTTGATCTGAACTCAGTGACATGGGTCGGCTTAGGTGTGTGTGTGTGTGTGTGTGTGTGTGTGTGTGTGTGTGTGTGTGTGTGTGTGTGTGTTTGTGTGTGTGTGGAGGGGAGGTGGTAGTGTAGGCAGCAGAAACAGAAGCAGCAGCAGCAAACCTGCTGCCTCCCTCCTCTCACCTGGGTCTGAGCGGGGCCACCAGATGGGACGGAGAGAGCCACCCCCACCCCCCACACACACACACACACACACACACACACACACACACACACACACACACACACTCCTGACCACGGCTTATGGACCTCTGAGCTCCTAGCCCCCCCCTTACACAAACCCCATCATCCCAACCTGCACAGCTTTGTCAGCACCTGACCACTTCCTCTGCTGTTCCGCACTGCCAGCGGGCAGCCCTGTCCAGCTGAACTGATGCGGCTTTATTATGCTCATGGTAGGGGCTTAGGCATGACTCTAATGTGACTCGCTGTGCGCTCCGACTGCTTTCAAGGAGGAGATCAAACTGTGCCGGACAGATATGAAAGCAACACGCCTCAGTGAAAATGTCCTTTGAAAAAACGTCATCAAACTTGACCGAGAACCTGGAAAAGAGCATGTGTCCTTAACATAAAATGCTTCATCTAATCTTAGAAAGAAAAAAAAAACTGACAGAACCAGGAAATTGACTTTTATGTGAGAACATGTATTTTCATGACTTTATAACAGAGGCAGAATCTCTCTCTGTCTCTCTCTCTCTCTCTCTCTCTCACACACACACACACACACACTGCAGCTGAGACTCTTTCCCTTGAACCCTCAATACTACATCCGTATGGGGAACTTTCAGTCAAGGTTTTATGGGTTGTACATGTTGTTCCATGGAGCCAGTCTCTGGCACATGCCAACAAAGCCCCTGTTTGTCCAGCGTGGTGATATTCTGCTCTCTTCTCATCTTGCTCTGCTCAACCATTTGGGGAAGCTCCATTCCCAGCTTCAGATGAGCGCCCTCTCAACCCAGCCCACTGTTAAATGACTAAAAAAGATCATCAGTGTGCGCTCATGTCCATAGCAGGGTGAAAAATTGGTGAGAACAGGAGCAGCTGGCTCTGTCTGTCTTGCTCTCTCTCTCTCACACATACACACACACACACACACACACACACACACACACACACACACACACACACACACACACACACACACACACACACACACACACACACACACTCACAGACACACACACACACACACACATACAGTCTTCTGTTCAGAGCCAGCTGGGTTGCTGGTCTCTAGGTGGCAGTGTTGCCATATTAGCAGAAGCACCATTGTCTCTCTTTCTCTGCTCATCTTCCTCTCTCTCTCTCTCTCTCTGTCACGCACGTGCACACACACACACACACACACACACACACACACACACACACACACACACACACACACACACACAGACACACACACAAAGGCACACAGACAGCACCAGCCAAGATCTATAGCTGCTTATTACAAGCGCAATGAAGCGCAAAGCAATGAAGTCTTCCATTGATCACAGGAATCACACTTTTTTTTCTTTCTCTCTCCTCTTCTTTCGCTTTCTCTCTCTCTCTCTCTCTCCTTTTCTCTCAAAGCTCTCCTTCTTCCCCTGTCACAGAAAATATTCACCTTACCCACTGAAGCAAATTGCCGACACCTTTTTTTAAGAAGTGACAACTGTGTATATTTCATGATCGCAAATTCCATTTTCATATCAGCCAAAGACGAGAATGCAATTTTCACTTCATTTGTTCGCACAGGAGAAGGAAAGGTGGAGAGGAGGGTGGGTGGGTGGGGGTGGTTGGTAGTGCGGGAGATACTGGCACAGGTTATGGCACTTAGAGCTGTCAGAAGTTTAAGACGCTCTAATGCTGTCAATCCTGTGCTTAATGAGTGAACTCAAGTGTAGCAAAAAACTTTCTCATTCAAGTCCATTACGGAGAAGATAATGGCACCTGCTCGCTCCGCCAAAGCCCCCGATAGGAGAACAAAGACAACTCAGAGTGGTGGGGAAGCGACAGACTTTCAGATGGAGATGACCGAAATCACGGAAGAGGTGATGGAAAGTGCGGAGGGTCAGGGTGCGGGTGTGAGTGTGGCCTGAGAAAATGAGGGATTAGGGAATATCAGGACAAATGCAGAGCGTATCGATCGAGACGCAAAACGCAAATGCCCAGACTCTATCGTCTTCCAACTCTGTTCTCATTTGAAGCCTGCTTGTGGAAAACACATCATCTCTCAGATGTGTGTCAGTCGTAACGCCATGTGTCTGTTTTTCTCTTTCTCTCTATTGGGCTGCGTCTATGTAATGTAATGTCTGTTTGCCTCGTAAAGGTAGTGAAGATAAACTGGACACATCCACCCCCTGCATCACCACTCCAAAATCGCCTCTGCATTTAATTCCTGCAATGCCCCCGCTACCACCCTGTTTGTCCCCAAACACGGACAGACAAGCCCTCCCACAGTGGCATGTCACTCATCTCCATGACCCCCACTCACTCATCACACACACATACACACACACACACACACACACACACACACACACACACGTAATTAGAATGTTAATGTGAGACAATAGCCCTTGTCAGCGAAAGTATTCTCACCTCATACATATTCTCCCCTTCATACAACAACTTCATATAAATATAACAAAATGCCTCCACGCACTAAGAAAGCACTGCACTGAAAGGCCAGAGAAACATGCAGGTGACATTAATGACTGCATCTCTGTGACCAATCCTGGTTGCTTTGTGAGATATATTCATGAAATATTCATATGCTTAAAGCTACTGAAAGCAGTTTACTAACAGCTTGCTTATAGGTAATGTACACAGAATTCAACCCCTATAGGCCCATCAGTGCTGCAGTAGCATCATCTACAGAACAATTTAATCATAAACACAACTTAACAACACTGCACAGACTCCTACAGATGTCACTTTCATAGGTGAAAGTTAATTGCAATGAAAATATACTGGTGCATGGCCAATACAAATGCAATTGCTCATAAACATCTGACCTTCTAACTTTGCATCCACCTAGTCTGATGACTCAAATGAAATAACGAATTCCGAATGCAAGCCAAGTGCATTTCTACAGTGCTGAATATTTGGTGCCCGGGGCTTTCAATGAACAGTGCAGCCCTTCCACGTCCAGAGCAGACTAACATAATAACAGCATTGGGGGTGGCAGAGGAGTCTGTGAACGGCTGAGGAAGCTAATTTAAAATGCATTTAATTTACATTCGGAAATAAATTATTTTGCCCTGACCTTTTTGTGAACCCAGTCTGTGCCAAAATGATCTAAAAGCCAATAACAGTTGACAGCATCAACAACTGAAGTGGAAGAAGCTCTTAAAAAGGAAGAAGAAAAAAAAATGTTTAACCTCTTGCAATCACAGGTACTGTATTCCATAGAATGCAAGCTGGCACTTGCTTAAGTGTAGGGAAGGGGAGGGTGGGTGGGGTGGGCTATGGAAGTTCTCTGTGCCAATCCATTAAAGCACTGCCTGGTATATTGACAGAAAACCACACTGTAGCCGTGGCATGTAGCTTACGCACAGCAATACTCCAGCAGACAGCAGACACCAGGTTTTATGCATGCCTGAAGGTTAACAGGCACTAATACAGCTGTCAATCCCAGGCAAACACGAACGCAAACACTTATCCCTTTCCCTCAGATTCAAATTGAAAGTTGTCTTGCATGCAGCTTCTCAACAGCTATGGCAGTGCTACAGCTACAGCTCCCTCATATGCAGTGATGATACAGTAATATATTTACATTTCGACTACTTTCTTTCTTTCCATTTCTCTTTCTTTCTCCCACTCTACGATCACTCACTCTATGAATGGATGGACTCACCTGCTCCAGGTGTTGCCTGCTGACTCCCAGCCTCTGCCTCAGGGCCTTCGCCGTGTCCCTCACGTAGGTCTGGGCTCCGGCCGCACTGAACGCCTCGCCCCTGGACGCCCACAAAGGGCCACGCACCGGGGCCCCAGAGCCCAGCAGGCAGCCGTCCAGCTGGGGGACTGCATCAGGAACCAGGGAGAGAGAGAGAGAGAGAGACACCCATGGGTGAGCACACTCAGCCCTTGCTCTCGGCTCCCACTCCCCATCACTCCAAAGCTAAAACACAGCTAAGCACATCCAAACTGTGCAACTGGCAACAGCTCCCAGTCCACAGGCGTCCCTGGCCGAGTGGCGGGCCTGCAGGAGGGAAGAATCGACAGATCATTTTGGAAAGCACAGCGGCAAGCCTCCCCCAATCTGCGGCATGCCTCGTGGCCACCATCAGTGGCAGAGGAGTGTGTGTGAGAAGTGTGTGTATATATATGTAGGCCCCCCCAACTGTAGGACTCGCGGGCACACCTGAATGGGCTCGAAGTGTGCCTAACTAGCTGCACACAGTGTCATGGTGTGCACTGATTGCCTTATCTTCTCATTTATCACAGATGAATTGGAACCAGCCTTGCTGAAAGCTCCTTTCATTGTTGGTGGATGAGGACCGTGTGAAGCTCGGTGAGCTGCGGAACAAGGGGCCTTCTGGCAAAGAAGCGAGAGAGAGGAAAGGTGAGTGAAGCTAAAGAAGAGTGTGTGTGTGTGTGTGTGTGTGTGTGTGTGTGTGTGTGTGTGTGTGTGTGTGTGTGTGTGTGTGTGTGTGTGTGTGTGTGTCTTCATCTGTATGTCTGGGTATGTTTGTGTGCATGTATGTGTGTGTGAGAGTGTGTGAAAGCGACAGAGATTGAAAGATGGGGCGAGAAGGTGAGAGAACAAGATGGAGAGAGAGAGAGAAAGAGAGGGATAGATAGATAGACGATAGATAAGAATAAAGCAGGGGTGAAAGGATAGGATTATGTCAGCCTGACGAGTTACGGAGTGGAATCCCAAAAGGTAACAATGAACCATGATGCTTAACAACAAGCTTCACACAAACCAAGCGTGGGACCAAGTGAGCGTGTTTTTTCCGCCAAGTCAACCCCCCGCCTGGCCCACAAGCGATCGTCTGGATTGATGGGGGGATGGTGGAGGGGAAGGGGGTTATCATGTAAGGGAAGTCTTCCAGAGGATGTGCCGCATTGGCATGAGCTTTGTGGAATCGCGTACGGAATAATTATTGTGAGTGAATCAGAGCCGCAGGATGGGAAAAGAGAGAAAGGACGTGGAATGTGATTACCTGGGCGAAAAGTGTTGTCGAAGCACAATTCCAGCATCACACACATACACATGCACTCTCTCTCTCTCTCTCTCTCTCTCTCTCTCTCACACACACACACACACACACACATATACCGGTACACACAAATTTACACAAACATTAACATCCACACAGACACCAACAAGCTCGTCTGACAGCTGCCTCCATCACACCCCGCGTGTGCGGCTTCTTTGCAAGGGGCTGGTGAGGGCTGGCGAGAAGGGCCCTCAGGTGCTTGTTTTTTTTTTTTTTTTTTTTTGAGCGCTTGTTTTCTTAAATATTGATGCCGACTCGAATTTGGATCTCTGGCGAGGACGGGGAGGAGTGACAAGCGGCCGATTGACGTACTTACAACCAATCTTTCACAGCTGTTTTGCTCTCCCGTGATCCCATTACATTGACAGCGCTCACCCGGGGGGGGGGGGCTGGCCTGGCTTGCTGTTGCAGAGGAGAGGACAGCACAGCACAACATATCAGAGTGGGTGATTTGCACATTGTAACCTAATGGGACAGAGACACCCACTGGGGGAAAGACTAGAAAAAAATGAGGATGTGGAGGAGGAGGTGGTGGAGATGGAGGGATGAAAGAAGGGAGAGGAACAAGATATTCATCTCAGGAAAGAGGGGAGAGAGACAGAGGTTGCAAACAGTGTGAATGCCTTTAAAATGCTAACATGGGGTGTGTGGACTTAGGGTCTGAATAGACACTGTGCTTCTCAATAAGCATCCCCTAATTCTCTCTCTCTCTCTCTCTGTTTCACTCACACACACACACACAATCCCTCTCTTTGCTTTATGGAATGCCTCACAGGCCGTGCTTTCCTTTAAATTGAGGGAAATAGCTGTGCATTAAATATGCAGGCTGATCTTCTGCTTGAGCGAGTGAACTGAAAACGATGTGAATTCTTAATGCCTTGCCACCTCTATTCGCGCCTGCTGATTGATAACTTGCAACTATATCTACTCTTCTCTCCATGAAATTTGGTGCTAGATTCAGCGTGTAGTCTGCTAGCACATGTGTGTGTGTGTGTGTGTGTGTGTGTGTGTGTGTGTGTGTGTGTGTGTGTGTGTGTGTGTGTGTGTGTGTGTGTGTGAGAGAGAGAGAGAGAGAGAGAGAGAGAGAGAGAGAAAGTATATGTATGCCACTTGTGCAGGTGTGCACGGCGGAGGGAGTGTATGTTAAAGTAGGAGTGTGTCCTCCCACCCCCTGTGAGAGCAAGTGTATTTGTATGTGTATGTGTGTATGTGTATGAGTGTTTGTGTGTGTGTGTGTGTGTGTGTGTGTGTGTGTGTGTGTGTGTGTGTGTGTGTGTGTGTGTGTGTGCTTGGTGTCTGTCTGTCTGTTTGTGTGTGTGTGTGTGTGTATGTGTGTGTGTGTCTGTGTTTGTGAGTGGTGCAGGCTGTGTTCATCAGTGTTCGGGTTAAATTGAGAGTGAAGGGGTCTGCCGTGCTGGGGGGTGGGCCCAGCCTCTGAGCAGCGTGGCCACTAAAGGAGACATTCAGACTCACTCGTCTGATCACACGCTCCCTGAACCCCAATGGGGACCCAAATGACTAGGGAGGTATGGGCCTTTTCCAAACATATTTATATCTTTTACCCTGACAAATCCACTCAAACACACCGGCTGGGTTGAGCTTTACTGGGGGCCTCTCTGTTGGCTATGAGTTATGAGTCTTCATAGCAGTGACATAAGACGGCCATACGGACTTCCCTTCCCCTTACACATAATGGCTGAAAGTGTCAGTGTACATATAGTATAGGATATTGTATACAGTAGCATGTAGCTTTACATTATCATGCCTCACATTCTCCAATTCACACACCAATGTCGGAGGCTGCCATGCAAGGCGCCAACCAGCTCATTGGGAGCCCTGGGGTTAAGTGTCTTGCTCAAGGACACTTCGACAGAAGGAGTTGGGCTCGAACCAGCCACCTTCCAGTTACTGGACGACTCCTCTACCTCCTGAGCCATTGGCACATGTGGCATGGTCTCATTTTTTGTCAACTGTTGGTCTTGGTCTTTGAAGTTTATGTTGGTAACAGTAGTCTTTGTTGTACTTGGGTAATACAGTAGAAGAGATGTTTTTTTTTATAAATAAAAGAAAACAAGTCTTTGTGTTAAATTTCTCTCACTGTCTCTAATTGTATTGATGTCTCTGTTCTCTCTCTCTCTCTCTCTCGCTCTCTCTGTCTCTCTCTCTCTTTGTGTGAGTGGCACTCGTGCAAGGATATTCTGTGGCCCGGTGCTCATTTCAAATGTCCAAGGGACGTGCTTGTGTGGAGTGGTAAAAAGAGAGTGTGAACCAGTGTGAAGACCAGAGCAGGTGACAGCCGGCAATTACACAGAGGACTTCGAGCCAAGGCGCAAGCCGCACAAGTGTGTGTGTGTGTGTGATACAGAGAGAGAGAGAGGGAGAGAGAGAACGTGTGAGTGTGCACATATGATGGTGGCGTGTTTGTGTGTGTGTGTGTGTGTGTGTGTGTGTAAAAGCCCAGAGGGGGACAGCCACAGTCAATAATCACGTTCGCACTCTGATGCGGAGCAGCTCGCGCCGGGCCGGCCGTGAGAGACGGCCCCCTCTGCCCGCCCCGCTGTGGGGGGCTGGAGGGTGGGGTAACAGAGGGTCGGGAGAGGAGGGGGGTGGCGGAGGTGTCAGCAGGGCTGAGAAGAAGCCCTACTGGGCCTCACACCCACCATAGAGGAGCCCCCCACACACACCCATCACCCTTTGTCACACCGCATGTCTATCGTTTGCAGTGTCTGGGTTGTGACGGCTAATTTCTGTGTTTGTTTGTGGGGTGTGACTGCATGTCTCGTCATTTGGGACTGTAATGATTTGTTGTGTTTGTTTTAATGACATATTTTCAATTGGAGATGTCAGATGCTACGACTGTGTGGAACTTCCCACCATATATGCATGCTGTAGCATCCCGATGTAAACACAGACAAGGATTATGCTGAGAACACAAACCTCTCTTCAGGAACGCAATTCTGCGTACAACCCTCAGTTATTTTAGTAAGGCTGTGATGCATTATAAAGATGCATTCTGATTTATGTGTGCGAGAGAGATGGAGAGATTGTAAGTGTAGGTGTGTGTATGTTAGAGAGAGAAAGACTGGGTGAGATGTGTAGCGCAAAGATGAGATGTATGTGTGCGTGTGTGTGTGTGTGTGTGTGTGTGTGTGTGTGTGTGTATGTATGTGTATGTGTATGTGTATGTGTATGTGTATGTGTATGTGTGTGTGTGTGCATGCTTGAAAGAGAGAGCGAGACTGAGTGAGATTGGCCAAGTGTGTGTGTGTGTGTTTGTGTTTGTGTGTTGGCCCTTGTGTTTGCACGTGTGACTGTACAAGCGTCTTGTGTTTCGGGGGAGTGTGAGTGACGAATTGTCTGTCAGCCTGAGTTACGGCGTGCCACGTCGCATTACCCCGGCCGCTGCGAGGGGGGGACACGTCCCCCCCGCCCCCCACTCCTATTCCCCCCCCCGCCGTCTCCGCAACTCACACCCAGGGTGCCGGCAGGGCCCTGAGAGAACGCAGCCAGGCCTGCCCGCCCGCCCACACACCTCTGCCAGCCTCTTAGGGACAAGACAGAGAGAGAGAGAGAGATGGGGAGAGAGAGAGAGAGAGAAACCAACAGAGAGAGAGGGGGGATGGTGCCAAGCATGTGGAAACTGTCCATTCCAGGCTGGCCATCTCCCTTGGTGACTGTCAGTTCAGTATCACACAGGCTCATCCGCACTGACACCCCACAGCCCACTGCTCTCTCCAGCGCTCCTCTCCGCTACTCAAGTCCACTCATTTACATCCGAGGGGCCGCGAGGACCGCTCTGACACGTCACTTAATAGACATCACTTGCAGGGTTTCTGAAATTCACCTGGCACAGTTAGCTGCCAGAGATGCTCACTTTCTGATCTTGCTTACCAGACAGCAGACACTGGTGACATTAATACTTTTTAAGTCCACGGCAATGTAAGCGTTTGCCTGCTTTCTGTATACAGTATGTATTTATTGCAAACTCAAACTCGTAAAAAATACACTACATACCAATGTCAAGGTCTTCGACAACTTTTCCATTCCAGTTAAACACAATCTTTGCAGAGGTAGTGAGATGCAACTTCTCAGTGCACACATCCAGGAACTAAATTACATGGGAGAGAGAAAGAGAGAGGGAGAAAAAGAGGAATGGAGAGAGAGAGAGATAGACAAAGAGAGAGAGAGAGTATCAGAGAATATCTTTAAGTTGGGGACCAGTGCATACAGGGCAGTAACAGTAAGATGCATGAGTCTGGTAACATGGCTGCTGCTCAGGCACACAAACTCAACCGGGACACAGGGAGCAACAGAGACCGAGACCTCTGATCAGCCATGCAGCCTCTCTTCAGCCCCACAGAGAAGATGGCACCAAGAGAAAAGGGCAATGAAACAATGCACAAAATTGTTATTGGTGTCAGCGATGTGCTCTCTGTTTCAACTTTCTGCTCCACATCATTCCAATATCCATAATTGCTTTTGAGCTTGTACAAGAGAGCGATCCCAGATCTTTGTTTTGACACCCATGCCAATATAAGGAATGACATTTTACAGATGTACTGTTTTTTTCTTACTCTCGCCTTGAACAGAGAGGCACATATCAAGTTGGCTTTTGCTGCTGCAGTGACGAACACTGTGCAATTAGATATCAATGGGAAGTGTGATTGTAGCAGGCTCTGTCAAGGCAGTAGGGGGGATCTGCACCAAAGGTGTGGAGCAAACTCTCCAAGGGCTTGTGCAGGAGTGGACCTGAAAATTGACTGGCAAAGACAGGAGAGCGGGTGTGAAAGACTGTCAAGCACTTCAGCTCTCACAGGAGAACTGAATACTTTGAGCATGCATACCTTCACAGTGGTATGGCTGTATGGTATGGCTGTAAGGCAGTTCATGCATTTCAGTCATCAATCCAATGAATACCTTTACACTTCTTTTTTTTATTTTTTTGACAACAATTATATTCAATAATTTCAAATAGCAACTCTAGTGAATCAATTATGAAATTATCAACCGTTGTAAATTAATAATGAAATCTGCATGCATACATAAGCTCTCTCTGTCACACACACACACACACACACACACACACACACACACACACACACACACATGCACACACACACACACTTTCTTAGTTCCAGCTGGATTCCCTTGGTCAGGTTGCAGACACCGATTAGGCTAGCAGTGCGTTTTGCACCCAGTGGAGGGAGAAAAGGACAGGAAGCCGATCACCCTCTGAAATTCAGCACGGCCATGCGAGGCCGAGGACCTGAGACTCAGAGTGTGTGTGTGTGTGTGGAGGGTGGGGGGTCACACCTCACAGATCAAAGCATATCAGATGGGCCGGAGCAGCCGAGGTCAAAGCCTCTTCACGGTTTCACTGGAATATTAAATCAGCTTTGGTCCGGCCCGTCGGACACACACACACACACACACACACACATACTCGAGAGAGAGGGCGCGAGCAGACAGGTCTGTTCCAGGCCAGCGAGCGGCAGGCCCGGCCTCGCTTGACCCACACCTCCACAGGAAGCGCTCTCATGTCGCTCCAACAACGATCTAACTAACCGTATCACCCCCTCGCTCTCTCCTTTACTCTCACTCTCCCAGCCATCATGAGATCACCCTCCTCTCACATGCAGCGATGCAAAGACTTCTGCAGAGGAGATGGGAACATCATGCACTCTGTGGGTCATGTGAGACATATGCTGGAGGTAATGAAAAATCTTTTTAACCTGTCAAACTCACATGTACTTCTGGCTTGCTGTAGGTACAGGGGAATGAGCAATAATGCAACATTATCTTATAAATACATTATAATTTTGGCTCCTTTTATCCAAAGACTTCAGAACAGAACAGGACATACCATAGCACAAGATAACACAAAATTTCATCTTAAAATAGACCCTGGTGCGGTATAGCGTGGTGCGATGTGATGCGGGGCTTCTTACTATACCTGCTCCAGACTCTGTGTGGTGGTGGTGGTGGAGACCTCGCGGCCGTCTCTACCGGCGCCATTCTTGAAGATGAGCACCCGCTGAGCGGTGGGCAGCGCCTGGCACAGGCGTCCAAGGGCACGGCGCGAGAGCCCACTGGCCCTGGTGCCCCCACGCTGATGGCCGTCCCCAGACTGGACCAGCCCACGCAGCGTCCAGCTCCTCTCCCTGTTCACAGACAGATGGGCTGGGAGAGGGAGAGAGAGAGAGAGAGAGAGAGAGAGAGAGAGAGTCAGAGAGAGGGGCGGGCAGGGGGGAAGAGAGAGACGGGTAAAGTTTTTTTTGGCTTCCAAAAGACAGAGGTACTCCCTCTCCCTCTCCCTCGGTGGATCCTTCTTTATTCTGTATTAAGTCCAGACCCACGCAGACACAGACACTCACACAAACACACTATACAATCCCCCGTACACACACGCACAGATAAAGTCTCTCTTCACATATTCTCTCTCTCTGTCCCATGCTGTCCTCTCACACACACACACATACACACACACGAATTGCAGAGACTTGGCTGTCGGCTCCCACTAAGCTAAACAGAAGCTACGGCAAGCTGGCCTCTCTGAAAGGCCCCATAAATCACCTAGTCCTGATGGCAGCAGATGCCGGGAAGGGGGGGTCGTGAGGGGGTAATACCACAATTTAGCCATAATTAAAACTCACCTTAGCATGCCTCTGCCACTAATCAAATGATTATTTCCCTCTGATTCAATATTGTGTTTTTCCAGGGGCGCTCTCCCCCCTAAGGCATCTTACACCACCACCGCCCAACCACCGCCAACCTCAACACACCAACCTCAACTCCCCCGACCCTTCCTTCTTCTTCCCAGCATCCACCGTGTTTGTGGAATCATCTCACATGATTACCTAAACAAACCAACCCTGCTGGAGATTAGTTAATTCTTTGTTAATAAATAAATAAATATAATAATAATATAATAAAATAAATAAATATTGTATAGATATATCTATATATATATTGATTATTTTGTACCATGATCACATTTGTGATGTCCTCTCCCAAAATAATATCTACATTTCTACATTTTAGAACAAATAGGAACATATCAACATTAAGAACCAAAGAGACAGTACAGCACCATCTCACACATTCTGGTGGAGATAAAAAAAGCATGCCATAAAACAGCACTGAAAACAGTTCTGTTTTGAACAACCTCCTAATACTTTTTGATGGTTGACTAGAACAAAAATATTCATCTGAGCACATGCTGGAGCTAAGTGATGCAGCACCGGGCTTGTACGAGAGGTGTGAGGGTGGCCCTAGGGCCTCTTGTTGAGTGAGAAGGAGGGCCGGAATTAATAACTTGGCATGACTATCATGTGACAGACAGAGCATTCAGAACGGCATTATGAGCAGTCCATTTGCTCCGCCAATCACCCTGTCAGAGTGCACAGGCTGGGCAGGGGAGAGAGGGGGGGAGGGAGGAGTGGCCACATTCTTCAGCTGCTTTCCCAGGTGAGCTTTGGCCAGCCCCTATGCAAGACAGGTATGAGCCTTTTTCTCACACGACGCTAATATGCATAATATACACACATAGACTGACACACAAGTATGTGGATACACACACAGATGCAAAAAACGCAGATACTCACACAACACACACACACACACAAACGCACACACACACACACACACACACACACACACACACACACACACACACACACACACACACACTCCAACATAGAAACAGAAAAGCAAACAGATACATACAGTACTAAGCAAAAACACATAAGCAACAAAAAAATAAACACGTAACGACAACAATAAAAAAAAACTAAGAAACAAAAAATAAGACATAAACACAAACACACATACGTCGCCATTTACTGCATATGTACATGTAATATGCACACAGTAACAAAACTTACTGGCTAATGAATAGTCACATTTCACAAACACATAAGGCATATCAGTGTTTCCCACAGAATTAAATTCTATTTGTGGTGGTAGGTTTGCAGAATTAACTTGAATGCAACAGTTTTTAACAAATTAGCGCAGCGTGGTTATAATGCTAACCAGATTTAAGCACAATTTAGCACAACCTGGAAAATCATTGTGTGGTGGTCAATGTTAATATTGTGGTGGGCGGCCACAAATAAGTCAATGTATGGGAAACACTGCATATGCATACAAACACATGCTCAACATAACCCTTAAAAAACATTTGCACTGCTTTACATTCGGTCAGCCTACACAATTTAGACATCTAATCTTTCATAACAAGTCATAGCAACCCTCCTATAGCAATCCTGTGAAAGGAAGTGATAGTTCACTTGGATCTGGCACAAGAAATGGTGTGTTCAGACCACAATCCCTGCCACACAGGTGCTTCATTTACTAAACCAACAGTCAAAACATTTCAAAATATTTGGAGTCACACTTCAGATTTATTCCACACGGAGTCATTAGAAGAACATTTGGATTAGAAGATTAAAGTGCCGATCCAGGAGGTAGTAAACCAGTGTGAACCTGCAGGAACTTTTTCCACTCAGCTGCTAACACAACTGAATTCTGAATAACTTTTATTGTATTCTGAATGTCCTTTTTTTGAACAGTTAAAAAAGTGATTTACCTTGTTTTTTTTAATAAACTTGTGTTAAAGGCGAAGAAGAGGAGGCAGTACAGTGCAATTTCACGCCACATGAGCACTTCAGCTCATCTCTGAGTACAGTTACATAAAAAGAAAGAGAGAGAGAGAGAGAGAGAGAGAGAGAGAGAGAGAGTGCGGAACATTCTGGAGAACATCAGCCGTGCGAGGTGAGCTGTGCCATGCTTCATTTAACAGCGGTGCCTTGGATCCTCGCTGAAGTACAGAAAATGACAGAGCAATTAAGGCCGTGCCTATGCGTGACGCAGGGAGGTGTTAGCGTGTTAGCACGCTACCTGGCCCCCTATCTCCCCCAATACTGCCGCTGCCCCACCACCGAGAGGAGTCAGTGGTTTGGGGAGATGTAAATATCTGCCGCCGTCCACCCACGGACCAGCTGACACCTCCCCCCTCGCTGCCCCCTCCTCCTCCTCCTCCTCCTCCGACTCCGTTCGCACCTCTCCCGTGTCAATCACGGGCCTTCGCAACACATCAGCTCGGCAGCCAAACAGTGGAAAACTCTCAGTGACAGCTCCGACTCCGCTCTCACATCCGCACATCTCACACCTGTGGCTCGTCTCACAGCTTCACTTTAAAGGTTTAGGAGGAGGGCCACAACACACATGCACACATACACACACACACACACACACACACACACACACACACACACACACACACAAATAGGGGTGAACGATTATGGAAAATAATATAATTGTGATTGCGATGCGATATGCGATCATTTTTAAGCTCTTTATCTTCTGTCTTATTCAACAAATACAAGCAATATATCATTCTATAGTATGACCAACAAAAAAATGAAACATAAACTGTTCTTTCCTGGAGCCCAGGCCTATGTTATAATGGCATTAGGTCATTGAATAAGATTGATGAATGAAATATTTTTTTATTTAACTATTTTAATCACATTAGTAGGCCTATATTTGTTGAACTTCCAGCCTTGTAAACATTTAATGATTCTTATACGTTTCTATTTTGTTTCTATTTCATGTTGATATGATCTTCGTTAGTTAAGTTAGGCCTACATGCAGTGGCACAGACACGGCTTCGCCGAATGACCGTTCAGCTCGGTGTTAAAGGAGAATTCCGGTGTGATATTGACCTAAAGTGTATTGAAACATGATACAGAGTGTGAACGTATGTCTCATAGCCCATCTCGGCTTGTCCCCTGCACTCCAAAAATCTGGCACTAGTTAGCCGATGCTACCAACAGCTTTTTCAATAGTGGTGTTGTTGGATTAGATTCCAAAATTTTAGGAAATGCATGGATTCCAGTTGCTGCTACTGGAAGAAACTGGAATCCATGCATTTCCACTGAATTATTTTTGAATCTGATCCCTTTATCATACCTGTTCATTCTCACTGCTGCTCGAATTTATCGTGACTAAATTCAAGATGGCTGCAAACGCTTAAACTTCGTGGAAGATACTGTCTGTATAAATCGCCTTGTAAGTAAACTACCAGTGCTTTTCAAAGTTCTCAATGTCTCGCTTTAAATGTCAGGGCCCTCGAAGTCTACCAATGAAGTGTGGAGATACATTGAGCCCTCGTAAATGGGTGTAAAACAGTGATTTATTTGCATGGTTAGCCCGGCGCCGAAGCACCACTATTGAAAAAGCTGTTGGTAGCATCGGGCAACTAGCCAGATTTTGGAGTGCAGGGGACAAGCCGAGATGGGCTATGAGACATACGTTCACACTCGGTATCATGTTTCAATACACTTTAGGTCAATATCACACCGGAATTCTCCTTTAACTAAAGGTTAGCATCATCAATACTGCAGCGCAATAAGCATGCATGCAAATTAACTAGTTTGTTCATATCACAACAAAGCCAATCGCGGAGACAAAACTCTTTAAATAGGCAAAGTTATCAGCAGTTGGCAGCATGTATGTAGCCTAAGAGCCTTAGCTGGTAAGCTCATGTTAGAACACCTGTTTTGTTGGTGGTTAGCTGTGTCAACTACTCGCGGATAACATTATGCATTAATTCATTCCCTTGGATATCGCAAATGCCCCCACTGTCACTGTACTCCAGTAAACAAAGTCCCCAGTGCACATGTGAATGGCTGCTGTGCAGCCTAAACAGTCGTAAAGTTTTAATCGTCACCTGGACAAGTTAACGAAGTTCCCAGCCAGAGTTGAAGCACAGGGTAATTAGGAACTAGAACCAGGGACATGGTACTGTAGGTTCAAGCAAAAGGTAATGAAGAGGTTTATTTTTAACCAAAGTAGCTCTACTGATAAGACCTTTTTTGACACTGTTAACTGGTCCTCTTGTTTACGTTTTTTGCTTCTTCAATGGTCTGTGTGAAGAGTCAGTGGTGCAATGCTTTGGCGACGTCACATATTGCGAAGTAATCGCAGCCTTTGCGGTTAGAAAATCGCGTTTCATCATATCGCGATATTATCGCAAATGCAATAAATCATTCAGCCCTGTACACACGCACACATACAAATAATGGTTGCTGATGTGTTGAATTTTGGCTTCCCCTTTATTGTTGCTTTTCCTTGTCTTTTGTTTCAAACCAGTGTGCTCTTGTTTCATTGTTTGAGTCTGTCTGGTAGCCTAGTGTCTTGCAAATCTCATTCATCTTTCACTCAAGGTTCAAATATATTTTCCAGGACAGAGAAGTGTGAAGTACAGTACATGGTTCTCGTGGCGATCTTCTCAACAACAACAATAACCACTAAACGAATAAAAACAAAGTAAGTCAACCCACAGAGAATAAACAGACAAAAGTCATAATGTAGTGAAGTGAAGTGTCATTTAAGAAAATAATTCAATGTGGATGCATTACTGAGAATACAGTGTCAGCAGACCAGGAAGGAACTTTTTTCAAGGTGATTCATGGTAATTGCTCATGATCATTTTGTGGGAGCTCTTTGTAATATGCTAGATTATCAGTCATTCTCCATAAATAGCTGTATCATATTTTTCTACCATTCATTTTTCTACTATTTATCGACATTTTTGTAGTAGACACTACATATTACATGAAATTAAATATGTATAATACTTGTATGAGTTTGTGTAGGGGTGTGTGTGTGTGTGTGTGTGTGTGTGTGTGTGTATGTATGCGTGAGTGCGCACGCGGCGCATGCGCGGCGCAGGTTTGTGAGTGTGTATGCGTGTGTGTGCGCGCGTTTTGTGTGTGTTAATGCAGGTAAAGCGCGTCGCGTGAGTTTAACATGCACATGGATGTTCATATATTTACTGTGCACATATGCGTGCGTTTGTGTGTACAGCGCACACTTGTATAAGCTCTGTTTGCGTTTCCCTTAGAGGTGTGTGCTAATTCAGTGCCGGGGCCGTTCACCTCCTCTGGGCTCGGCCCGGCCCATGCAGAACCACCTCGCGGCCTCCAGGTCTCGGCAGACAGGCCCCCATCTGCCACCTGCTCCACTCCCCCTGTCCCAGTGACAACTGTCGGGCCACGGCAAAGATTGATTATCAGTCAAAACCCATCGCGCCACACCAGATTTTCGCTGGGTTAAGCTTGCTGATCCAGCAAAGAGGCTGTGCCGAGCTTCGCCGGGGCCTGCCAACGGCAGCGCCGCACCGCGCCGGGCTCCTGCGCACCCCACTCCGCAGAACAGCCATGCGTGTCGCCATGAAACCCAGCCAAGGAAACACAGCTGCAGCACAGAAGTTCCGGGCCGTTTCTTGGCGCATGACAAAGGCCTCATAAATAAACTTAGCTGTTGGATGGCACAGTTTTTTTCCCTCTCCCCTCCAACAGACTCTCTCCAGGGCCAGGACAAATAGCACATGAACATTTACTATGGCTGAAAAAGCTTGCTTTTGTCATCGAAATGAGAGTAACATCTCAATATGGCAACAGCAGTGAATTACAGTAAACAGCAGGGAAATCCTTTTCTACTATATATTTCTCATTTGTGCCAATCTGAAGTATTTTTATTGAAGATTTTACACTAAATGTATGAACTTCTGTTGAAAAACATATTTTTAACTGAACTCTCCAAGATTCATAACAAACTAGTATTTTGCTTTCCTCATTAACTATATAAAATACTAAAGGTCTAGCTTTACCATCCAAAAAAAAAACCTGCTTAAGAGTGCTACGGCCTTAATCAAAATGACAAGCGTAACCCCTGTGCTTTCAGCTAAACTTTGGCCACAAGCTTTACCTCTGATCTCTGCCAGTGGATCCACAAATGCCTCTCCCGTGGAGATGAAGACGTCGGCGTCCTGAGGGATGTCTTCAGGTGCGTGGGCCTCCGTGCCATCTGCCAGGAAGACTCGCCTGGCCGCCGAGTTCAGTCGCAGCTTCAGTGTACAGTCCTCCAGCAGCTGCAGCAAAAGCCAGACAAAGCTCACAAAATAGGGTTTGACCCATGGAGGCATAATACATATGTATGTCTGACATGGATATTAAGGTCAGATCTTCGAATGGGTAAAAAGTTCTAGACAGAGGTGTGTAGATGATAAACTATATTAGCATGCAATATGGGAGACTATTCTAAAGAGCACATGCTCTATAAGAGAAATTACAGTCAGAACAGAATGTACAGCCAGTATTTATCATAATAAATCATGAGTCTTTCATGCTAAGAACCCTCATTGTAGCCAGGCTATATAGGCAGATCATTTGTCTTCACACTGCATTTTGCATAAATAAATGGCAATACACTGATAATGACCGTTGCGATGTTGGAAGCAGTGACTTTAGTAAAGGTCACTCTCGAGCCATTCTTGTAGGCAGTGACTCTGATCCTCTGAGGCTGGCGCAGATACACAGGAGGTTCCTCACAGGGCTTGGAGAACCTTTACGCCAGAGAGGAATGAAAACATCAACAGAGGCTTTCTGATAATACAGCATAGATGCAGGGGATCACATCATGTCAAAACTGTTTGAAGAGTGATAAAGGAGGAAGTAATGCCATCTACGAGTGAATATGATTGGTGTGTTCAGTAATGACAAAGGTGAGTTCTGTACCTGTGTTTAGAGGCAGGGGCACTAACAGGCCTGTGCTTGTTGACCTTGCTTGCATACGGAGAGGAAAACTTCCTAGGAAGAGAAGGACAGAAATGTTTGGTTTGGTAAGAAACACGATCAAATTTCTTGACATTGATTATTGTCAAGATCAACATTAAGCCTAAAGTGTATGTATTGGTTGTGGTTAGTGAGGTTCCCCCACTTTGAGTGTCTAGAAAAGCGATATATGAATGTAACGTGTTGTTTTTGTATGCTTAGTCCAAAGGCTTTTCAAAACACAAAAACACAACTTTAGCAGCACTTTCAGTGCAATAAAAAGGATTTCTCACATCTTATATTTTTAGATATTTTGAACTCACTTTTTGTGTCACTAAATGTATATAAGCCAAGCAAACACTGTGTAGTCTTACCCTTTGTAGTCACATACACACTCTAACTGTAAGAATGAAATGAACCCCAATGTGACTGTCAAACATCAGAGGGAACCGATTTGTAAAAATTCAAATGTTAAGCAGTGGCTGTTTACACGCAAACAACCTGCACAGCAGTAGAAAACGCCAATGCACACAAAGTTGAGGCTGACGCCTAGAGTGGCCATTTAGCCAGCGTCGACAGCTCCTCCATTGTGAGGCTGCCAGCCCCATTGATAAACAAAATAAAAAATCCATGTGCGTGAAAGGACATCTTCCAGGGCTAAAGAGGTGCTGTAAGCGCCGCGGGCCTGCGTCGGGAGCCCCACTGGTGGTGAATTCACCCCGCGAATAATGACAGCTAGCGGGGCGCTGCCGGTGCCGGTGGCTTCGTGCCAAACTCCTGTCGGTCAAAACCCCAGCTCCTGACCCCCTTTTTGTGGCTGTGTGCACTGCCAAAGAAGGGGGAGAGGAGGGGGAAGGGGAGGTGGATTGTTGGGGATTTCGCAGGGGAGGTGTGGGACAACGTGGGGCTTCGGGTTCCTTAATCTGCCCATCGCTCACGTGCGTCGCTTTCTCAACGCGCCGTCACAGGTGCTTGTGCGCCGACGACCCCACACTTCTGTGTTGTGCTCCTGCGTCTCACACTGGGGGGGAAGTGTGTTTGATTTTGTACCGCAAAAAGGGGTCCCCTTCTAACACAGGCAGGTCCCCTGAAGACAGCATTGGCAGCCATTCAGCAACCCCCAAATTCCTCTCCCTGCTGGATGTCGCATAGGGACAAGACATAGAGACTGTTTTTCTTCTTTCTCTTTTTTGTATCCCCCACTCCCCTTGATATTCCTTTTTTTCTATTTTCCCCCTTTCTCTTTCCTCTTTTTGTTTGTCACATCTTCTTTCTGGAGTCGGCGAGGGCACAGCGATCGGGCTAGGTTTGGAGGGCAAGCTCCTTGGTGAGATACAATGGATAAAGCTTCTTGAATTACAAATGACTGGTCCTCATGTTGCATAAAGGGTTTTCTCAATGGTCCATTCAGGTGTTGATCTTCACTCCAAGGCTCTCGGAGCTGCATGGGCTGAGGTACTCAAGCTCCACCCTGAGCCTAACTCCAGCAATTTCCAAAAGGGGAGCAATGACCATATTAACAAATGCTTTGAGTGTTCTCACTTTCTTTTCATTTTCTTTTCCATGCAAACAGCATTTTAAGAGTCTCAGGTAAAGTCATGTTTTAAACCTGATAAAAAGAGCTACTGTACAATTCAGTTTTAGAACCTACTTTCAATCTCACTCACTATTTCACACCCACAGCATTTCAACCCTCCACGGGACACAAACCCATTGTCCAAATATGGACAAGAAAGCTAATTAGTCACGGATCTTGTTTTCGTTGGTGGCATGACTAAAGTTATGTACATGTGTGAAGTTAATTATGCACAACTCTTCATTCGCCAACTCTGTTACACATACACATTCCTGAATTTCCCCTTGGGGATCAATAAAGTATCTATCTATCTATCTACATGCAATTCATCCAGCTTGTCTCGACCCACTAGCTCTCGGCTGTAGCTTTATCAACATGTATTGTGAATTAATTGTCCCAAAACCTTTCGTTGGATCAAGAACAATATGACAGGGACTCTCATTTTGAAAACTGTAAATGTTGTACTGTTATAATGGCATAGATGTTAAAGAAGATGCACACACACAATCTTTACAGATACATCAGTGTAAGTGTAGACATGGCAACGCTTGCATTACCTGGGCAGGGTGGGTGGAGGTGGGGCTGAGAGCTGTGTGTTGTACTCTTTCATCAACACCTCCTGGAGCGTTGCCCTGCTGCTGCCGCTGCGGCTGCTGCTGCGGCTGGTCAGACTTGCCATGCTGTCGCGCTCTGTCTGGCCACCTTCAGCTGGCTGGCTGGCCACACGCTTGGCCTTCGTTGCTTCACAGAGAGAAAACAAAGCCGCTGTCGGCAGGTGGACAGTTTCAAGTAAACAATGAAGCTGTGCGGCCAAACCTGGAGACAGCTCTCGCCAGGCATCTCCCAGAATGTAGAGCAAGTGACTGAAGATTTAGCTATAAATAAGACACAACTTAGCTTCTCTTAAAGGTTTAAAGTCAGTCCAAAATGGGGCGGCACAACCATGGCATCAGAATTTGCCTATTTATGCACTTCATCATTATCTACAACAGATAACTGGATTTATAAACATATAATTATCTCTACTGACTCTGCAAAAGTCCACATTCAGCCCACACACACACACACACACACACACACACACACACACACATTGGCCTCTGCCAGACAAAAGGCTGGCTGGCGTCTGGTTTCACCGGAGCTTTGGCATGGGCCCTCTTCAGCAGCCCACGCATCTGCTGCTGAAGATGGATACGTTGGTGAGAGGCGCGCGCCAGAGCCTCCCACTCTGGGGAGAGGGTCACATTGAGCCGCACCTGACTTCTCCAGTCCACAAGTTCAGCCCTGTGCTTCTCTCCTAAGGCCTCGCTCTGTGCCCAAGTCCCACTCTAACATTCAGGAAAAGGAGATGGCTGGGATGTGTGATGAGTGGTAAAGGAGGACTCGTTCTACATTCTTTTTGCTCATGTCACTTTCCCTTCTTTGTGGCCTCTCTCTGGCCATAAAGGCTGTAAATGTGTTACAGTTGAGATTCATTGACTGATACATGCTTCCAAGAATGCTTCTAAAAGGTGATAAAATTAAGGGAAATCAGATGGGTTAAATGGGTTGAATGGGACTGGCAGCCCATTTAACCCATCTGAAAAGGAAATAATACATTTGTAATGGAGACAGCTGTGCCTCAGATATAGAAGACTACTAGCTTCTCTTATACAAGTACAAGTGAATACAAAATGGAGTGGTCCCAGGCTGAACCATGTATGTGGTCGGCTATCTGGATCCAGCAGCTTAAAAAATGAACCTATGAACAGAGTCATGGACACCACAGGAAATGAGCATCGTCCAACTTTTTGAGAGCCAAATTTTCAGGGGTGAAATTCATCAGCAGAACCTCTGTAGGTTCTGGTTCACGGCCCAAAGGAACCATGCCAATGTGGTCAACATCACTGAAGTCTGTGCAGAACTTCATGAATTAGACAGAAAGCCTCACCCTGAGTGAATGTTTAATGCATGCGAACGATATCTATACAGCACAGATTAATTTGAAATTAATTAAAACTTTTAAAGAATTAAGGTAGCAATCGTAAACACAAAACTATAAATTGAACATTCCAAACAGAATGTACTTGAGCATGTTAATTAGCATGTGTCAGACCTCATTTGATAATGGAAACATGAATAGGAGAAATACAGTGTTCTGTGTGATGTTTCGATCAGTCATGGATCAGTAAACGTTGGATTTAATGAGAATTTTTAAAAATACACATACCAAGAGTAGCACCACATCACCGATACCTATGATGTATTTAAATGAATTATTTTCAACTTTTACCCATGACTGATTAGAGTTAGCTCTAATTTTCTTCCTTTAATCTCCCTATCAGTAATTAACACTTGACTAATTACATGTTCAGTGCCACAACTAAACTAAAAGTTTTTATTTGTTTTTACTCTCTTGTGAGTCCCTGGTAAAGCAATGCTATCCTAAGGGATTGCGACACCTCTACACTGGAAATATGGAACTTGACAGGTGGGATATAGACTGCCAGCTTGTATTGCTGCCAGCACTTTCCACAGCCACCTGAACAATCTCACTAATCAACACCAACAACCACCACCATAACATATCAGTCCAGGAACTACATCATGCAGAACAGACGAAACATGCAATCAAATTTCTAGGAACTGCTTTCAAACAGGGTAAAACAGGATGGGACATTTAGTAAACAGAGTGTCAAAAGGACCCCTCCAGCCAGGCTTAAATGACACTCATGTTGTTTCATTACATGTTAATTGGTAGTTTTGAATGTCGTTTTGAAGTCAGCACAGTACAATGAATACCCTGACAGAGGACTCTGAATGCTTACTGTGTGTCATGTCAAATGCACTGAGTATCTACTGCAAACAACAAACAGTCATTATCTTTAAGTAATGTATTGTCTGGAAAACACATCTCACGCTAGACCATGTGGCTGACTCTTGAGGAAATAGTATGATAACAATGCGATGCGGGGAGTCTTTTCTGACAAGTTCACAAAACAGCCCTGTAGAGCAGAATTTCACCACATGTTCTATAGGACACAATAATTTAGGCACCACATCAAATTAAGCCAAACTAGTACTATCTTACTTTATATTAATCTATTCATTGAAATAATGAACCACTGTAACTATAAATTCAATATACATTGTACCGCACCTGACCTACTGCGGTGACAATGTTCTATGACTATCAAGATATTTGCATGATAGGTGACTGTGAAAACAGTCAGAACAGAGGCTAAACAGAATATATTCTTCCGATAGTGTCTTTATTGGCAACATTTTCATTTTACTCCACTTACCTAGACTGATAGTAGCAGCTCACTCACACATCACATCTTCTTGTCAGGAAAATGATTTTAAGTTTAATTTGACAAAGTCCTATACATGTGAATATCCACGGTGGCTAGAAAATATACCACTTAACAAATTTGTTAGGCAACAGATCATTATTGCAAGCAGAAAGTGTGCAATTTCCATTGCCAACTTGTGCAGACTAATTAGAGGGAGATGGGTCAAAGAAGGGATGTTTTTGTTTTTGAAAGAGAAATAGCGTTAGTCAAACTTTTAATCAGATGAAGTGTGAATGAGGTTGCTCAGGCTGTCATGTTTTGTTGACTGCCTTCAGTAATGACAATAATTTGTAACTGAAAAAAACTGTAAACAGAACAGCAGTGACTGTGCCAAAGAGTGCAGAACTCACAGAGAAATATGCTCAACAGCAATCAAATCAAGTTTGTGCCAGCGGGATGGGGGCAGATTTAAACACAAAAGATGCCCTGAGCGTAAATGCAAATCGGAGCTTGTCTCTAAAGAATGCAGACCACACATCCTATAGCCTCTGTCTCATTGCATACATCCAAGTTGAGGATATAATTGAAGCCAGTCAATCTGTTACATGTCTAATATAACAGTCGTCAGAATGCTCATTAAAGACTTTGCTAATTAGGTATGAGAGACAGTGGGTAACCTGTTCTGGGTGTGATTCCCCCCTCCTCCCCACCACCACACCCCCTTCTTTGTGATACCCGCCTAAAACCTTCACTGTAATCCCCGACGGAATTAACAAATTATAGCCTTACAACTTCCTTTGCAGTTTTACAGACGCCTCTTTCGTTGTTCACTTAGAGTTTTTATTTTTTTGCCAACTTTTACTTTCACTCCCCTACATTTTAACAGAAATATCTGCACTTTCTACTCCTTACATTTTCAAAACAAGTTTGTTACTTTCCTTTATTTGAGGGAATTATATAGCTATCGATATTTCTTTTATTTTGTGTTGTTGCGCCTTTTAAACATAGAGGCGATATCAACCTAAATGCAGGGGCGTCACACAAAGGGATCAGGGTGTCAATCGACGATTCACTTATTTTTTACTTCTTATTTAAATATGGTCACACACTCTTGTCATAGCACCCGACCACACGGACAACAATGTGTAGGCTTGTAGCTCTTACATAAGTCTATATTGGGCTTGGTTGCACTTCATGCTCGGAAATAGGCTCCAGTGTCTAGTATCAATGCTGATACATTACTGTTACATATCATTGTAAAAACAATGTTTAACTCAAGATGCACCAGTGAAGAGGAAAGAAATGTGGATGAAAGATTACAGGTATTAGGAGTGTTATTTCCGGTGAAATAACTGGGTTTAAACTTAAATTGGTCTTGGAGATTTTGGTCAATATAGCTTCATCAGAATGTGTAGGTAGTTGTGCCCTATTGTGACATGAGGTATTGGCCTGCAGTGAGCTTCTTTTTTTTTTTACTATTTCCTTGAGTAAAGAAGTTGAATCAGTTTGGGCTTATTTTTTATATATATATTTGTTTAATCTCTACTGAGCAGACATAAAGCCTCCAGAATGCTTGATTTTGCCATATTAACGTGGATAGGCCTAGTGCCTATATTCCTATAAAATCAGAGACAGAACCGTGAAATACATGTTAGGCGCTTTTATCGCTTTTTGACATGCAAAAATATATTTCTATGAAAGCTATTTCTGCTCACACGTGGCTTTGGTGAATGTCTTAGATTTGAGTCACTCACTCATAGATAAAATATCTTGTAGCTGGCCAGGGCATATGATTTTAGACTCAGACAGCCACTCTACACAAACAGACATATATGACTAGGCTAGGCTACTATCAAATTGAGAGCTTCCAAAACTAGTACATTACTAGTGTAGGCCTACTCCAAACTAGTGTAGCCTACTCCAAAACCGGTACATAGCCTAGACTAGATAGAGTTTATGTACCGGTAATCCTGCCTTGTGCACTGTGCATTGCAACCTACCAACAAACAGGGCATGTTATCATGATTTATGCTAAACTACATTAGATAGCTATATTTTAACTAAAATGTGTTATGCATGCATCTGTCTAAATAGCCTACAAGTAGGCAACATTTTAGAATCTTTGGACAAAACACAAAAAAAGACATGGGAAAGGCAAAGTTCTAGAACGGTTCCTCACCTGCTCTGCTTGAAAAGTCTCTTGTTCCCATAGAAACGGCGCTTTGCACTCCATTGCCCTATGTGTTACCGTCTAAAAATGTCGTGTAGAAAAAACAACCACAATTGGTAGATTAATATGTTCATTTCACTATTTGGATACATTTGTTGCATTAAAGGTAGTTAAATAATTGACGTTATAGACGTACATTTATATTTATTTGTCAGTGACGTCTTTATTGACATTTTAGTTGAGAATGAGATTAGTTTGCTTCCGTAGGGACCCATTATGCCGAGACACACACCCAGAGAAGCATGACAAGCTGAGTTGTCAACATAGCGCAATGAAGATGTTTGGTGCGTTCAAATACATGACGAATATGTTCTCTGCAATCGAAAGTATTATGTTTTGTCGGTTTTAGTGTTATGACATATGTTTTAATGATTGTTATTTTGCTACCTCTTAAAAAATAAGCCCAGGTCCTTAACTGTATCAAAGCTACCAAGCTAGCGTTAGCTCATGCTGAATCTCGCTGAGATGACCCGCTAATGTACCCAATTAAAACTAGTAATTTAGTAATCCCTGCCTATATCTCCCGTTTTTAAATAAGAATTTGAATTTTGAATGACATACGAGACATTCACATTTACAATCGCCATGCATAATGCGTAAGGTCTGTCGACAACGTCTTGTTTGCCGTTCTGTAGCGTTATATTAAGTAAACTGATGGTTTCATTGCATTACATCTGTGATATGATATGAAATGATATGTTTGTTTTTGACTGCAGGGAGATGGCGAAGCAGCATCCAAAGCAAATAGATTGGTACTCAGTTCTCGGGGCAAGTCCAAACGATGGGTTACAAGAATTGAAGCAGAAATATCAGAAGCTTGTCCTTCTGGTAGGCATCCTCAGTTTCTGTCTTGCTCATTTTTTCAGCCTGCTGCCAGATACTGACATTGTTTCGTGCATTTGTCAGTAAACTGTCTGCCTTATTTGCGTTGTATGTAGTCTACCGACATTGGCCAATTGTCACCTAAATGGCTCAATGCATTTGACACGCCAACTGCCAGACAGTTTGAATATGCTATCTTGTATTTTCAGATCTGATTTTACTGTATGTATGTATAGAATATAAACAGAGCGTACAAGATAAAGCCAGAGGATTGTCTAAGTCACGCTGCCTTGCCCCGATCAGATGTTGATGATATGACCAATGCAGTTAATTTATGTGCATCCTGCATTGAATAAATGCACTCTGGAAAAAAATCCTTCATACATGTAGCTACGTTCCATATTTGCCAGGTAAAATTTGCATATCAGATTTTCTTTCCTGAATTGTATTTGAAAGTGTGATTTGCTTATCCTCCAAATAAAACACATGCCACCTCAGTGCACAGGTGAGGATGTTAATCTCAGCCAAATTGATTATTAATCCCTGAAAATGTAAGTATAAGCTGATTTGCTTAATCCCCAACCCATTTTAATTACTGACAACACTTATAGAGAGAAAATCAATCAAGGCCTTTTCACGGGTATGATTTAGGCCTAATAGTCAGTGCATTCTTGTAACAGAAAGAAGTGTCCCATTAATGTCAACTCAGGGCAGATACTAACACGTGATCACAGACCCTCTTTCCCTCAAGGTCAGTTAGAGTATTGACTGCAGTTATAATTTTATGTTAATTCTGCCGCAAATTTTTTTGGGGGGTTGGCTGCCACTGTGTGATTGTTCTCATTTTGTTTATACACTTAATAGCCATCTGCATGTTGGCCCTGTCTGTGGCTATATCTTATTATTTTTCAGCTTCACAGTCCCTTCCCATAGATGAAGTTAAGAACCAAATCTGGAGCGCGCCTCTCTTCCCCCATCCCCCACACTGCTTTGGGGCTTCAGTGTGTCGGTGGTCAGACATTAGGTGGCAGTAGTGTGATGTCGGTGGCCTTTGCTCTTCCCCTTTGCTCCATGTGTGTATATTGGTGTACGGCTTCACTGAGACCTGTCTCTGGCAAAGGTGGGAGTACACAGAGAGAGAGAGAGAGAGAGAGAGAGAGAGATGGAGAGAGAAAGAGACATGATGTATGGTCAGAACTGCCGAGTGCTCCAAATTGCCAGTCCCTTTATACTGTGTTCTTGCTCTCCAAGCTCCATTAGCCCCGCTAAATGAATATTTTACAATGCGTGCAAAGAGACAGCAATTAAAGCACGTAACTCCACAGGGGGAGGAGGAGGAGGGGAAGGAGGAGGAGGCTGGGCCTTTTTAGAAGAGCTGCTGCATTGCATTGTGTTCTGCCCTTCATGTCTGCACGGCAGACTGAAGGCAGCTGGGGGAGCTGTACCAGGGAGATGGTTTTAACAACCTTACTGTGTCAAAATAAACCTGTGCTGCCGGCTGCGCGGACGTGCAATATACACAGCCTTGCTTGTACAGTACAATGCAGCGCTTCCCTGTGGTTGGGCCCTAGGTGTGTGGGATGACTTTGGTTATGGCTTCAGTAACTGCATTTTGAACTCTTGTTAACCACAAAGAGGGATTTATGTCATGAGACTCTAGAGTGTCTCATTAATAATCTGGCACAGTTCTGATGTAAAGGCCATCTTGTTGAGATGTGTAATGTTTATTGACATGTTATAACCTTCCTTAAGGTTAGGTGTAAAGACTGCTCTTAGCATCAGATAAATCCTCCTCTCTGATCACTTCCTGTTCCAAGCTTGATTTTTAATCGCTTCAGGGATTTCAACATTTTTGTAATGAATTTCCGAGACTACTGTACAGCTACAAAATGTCAACATCTCAACATCACATAGTCTTAAAGAATCATCCCACGTGTCACCATGAGTGCATAGAAACTGGCTTGGTGAAATAGATGAAAAGGAACAGTATGTAAGCATTAATGTTAGCAAACCACC
Source organism: Alosa alosa (assembly GCF_017589495.1). NCBI lineage: Eukaryota > Metazoa > Chordata > Actinopteri > Clupeiformes > Clupeidae > Alosa > Alosa alosa. The sequence continues at coordinate 9,436,026 of NC_063199.1, forward strand.
TCTCGGCTGACGTCAAGTCCTGAGCTCTAAACAGCTACAGGACACTGTGGGGGGAGGAAGCCTCCCTTGCTGCGTTTGACAGTAGCTCAGGTGGGTATGTGTTACTGACTGTGTTTGTGTAACCGGGGCGGGTTTGGGGGGGTGGCCTTGTCGGGGCTAAGCTCCACGGTCAGACGCTCTTCACACCTGTGGGCTGCCGAGCAGAGCGGCCTCCCGGCCGCACCCCGCTGGAAGCCCAGGGCCCTCTGTGGACCGAGCCGGCCACCAGGGGCTTTTTTTTTGCCTTTCATTTCAACCTGGACCCAACTGAGAAATCTGATGAGGTGACCCTCTGGCAGAGTGCTCAGAGGAGGGAGAGAGAGAGGGCGGGGCGGGGGGGGGGGTTTAGCCAACCCTCTGAAGTGTCATTTCTGACTCTTTGTGGTATTTGATTTTTTTTTGTAGCCTAACCAAAATGTGCTTTTCCTTTTTGAACATGGCGGGCTTTTTTTTTTTTTGCTCCCATGCAGTGAGAAATTTTACCCACCTCTGCTCTCTTTTCTCCTTATTTCTTTCTACTATATTTACTGATACAGTATGCATGTAGTCCTTAACCTCCCAGTCTGTCAAAAGGAGAAAAGAACCTCCTGTTGAATGCAGGCCTACAGTTCTACATGTTCTCTGCAAGGGCTTAGTCTTCACAGCATCAATTATTGAGAGATCCTTAGCTACCCGAAGTTGATAGGGAAACGGCAGAGGAAGTTTTCTGCCAAATGCAGGGTCAGATCAGACTACTTTAGAGTTTTGCCAGCATCCCAGTAGGAACGGTTGCATAAAGGAAGAGGAACTGGCAACCAAATGAATTTGGTCTTAAACCACTTTATTGGTTTATTTCTGTTCACACCATGTATGATATTGTGTTTCGCATGCCTCTACATCCTGTCATGTTGCTGTCACAGACATACAGCATATCTGAATCAGGGTTACATGTGAACAGTGTGATGCATGTAAATTTCGCTGTCTGATGGATGCATGTCTGATGATTTAGTATTATTATTTTTTTAGTAGAATAGATGTCGGTATAAAATAGAGGAGCATTACACTTTATTTGTATGGCACAGGGTCCATTTTTTAACTGGAGCTTGTTGAAAGTCTCCAGTATATTACAATATACAATTGATGGACGCAAGTGTGTACAAGTAATAAAAAAGTGCAATGTAGCCTACTTCATAGATAGAAGTGTGTGTGCTAGCGTGGCAAAGGAATGGAATGATAACATTTTGCAGTGCAAACAGGCTCACTAAGTCAAGTGTTGCTTCATTCTGATTAGATTAATTAGCTGTATTAGTGTCAGCAAAGCTGTTATGTGGGATAATCCTTTTCCATTCCACAAAATCAATACCCATATCAGCATGTAACGAAGCATGATGATTGACAGGAGTGTGCAAATAGGGCCTGGAGAGAATGGGCGTAATGTGAATGTGAATTTTGTCCTCAGTGGTTAGTAGTCTATATTTTAGTGTGAAGTTTAATGGGGCTGTGAGGTCAACTCACTAACCACACCCACTGACTAACTTTTTTAACAGAAATCTGATCTGTAGCCTAGATTAAAGTTTGTCCGTTTGATTATGGATTTTTTGCTGTGGTCCTTTGAACCTTTTGTGTGGCATCGCCTTGCCTCTGAAATACCCACACTGACACCATCTTGGCTCAGAGAAGTCTCTCAGAGCCGGCACGCATCCCTTTACTCGACAGTCAGCTCTGTTGTCCCTCTTGTGTAAGCTTTACCATGGCGACCGGCGGACCTGGCTTTATGTAAGCCGGGCCTTCGTGTGAAACGTCTAGCCTACCTATGCAGAATGAAGAGGTGGGGGGAGGTGTGTGGAAGGGGGAACGTGAATGGGGTCAGACACAGCTAAATGCTCTGACCCCTCTCCCATCCATCAGCTGGCCCAGCTTGGCAGAGCGAGAGGCGCTGGGCTGGCCTGGCCGGAGCCCGCCTGCTTTGCGTGACCACACTGAATGTTTTAGTAAATTTATGCGACCTTTTCCCCTCCCCTGTCCCTTTGTAATGTGGCTGGCCTTTTAAACTGTAACACCGCCATCGCTGAGAACCAATTTTTAAATGGTGGAGTAAAGCCCTTGGCACCGACAGCGGGGGAGAGAGAGTGAGAGAGAGAGAGAGCGGGTTTCCCCCAGTGCTCACAAAGCAAAATGCAACTTCAGATTTCCGAGCGAAAGGGGTTGTTAATGATTATCTCAATCAGGAAGTTAATTTTTGGCGTGTTCATAAAGTCGCGGCCCCGTCCCTTGCCGCTTCCCCTATTCAGTTTGCTCATTCGTAAAGTGGAAACACCAACAAAAACAATTGAACGGGAGGGCTGCAGAGGAACAATAGGAGAGAGTGGAAAAAATCACCAGAGCACAACCACCCTTAAATTTTAATTAGTTTTTAAAGTAATTGCTCAAAATGATCAATTAAATTCAGTCAGTCTTCCTGTTACTTAAAATTGAAAATATAATTGCGTCAGACAGTAATTGGCTTGCCCAGGACTGTTGGTTATTGTAGTTCAGTATCACCCCATGCATCATTAGCCGACTTTGGACGCGGTTCAGCTTCTGAACTACAGCACCATACTAAAACACAAACACACTCACACACATACACGCAAGGTTCTGCCTGCCAGTGCCAGATTATAATCAGCGTCCAGCTGAACGCTCAGCTGAAAGGATCTAAGTTGTTTTCCAGACTGCCCTGCTCCCAGCCTTCCAGTGTCTCCCCCATGGGTGAGGGCAGTGGGCCAGGGTCCATAAGCACGGCAAACTCCGCAAAACCCCTGCCCCCAAACTAATCGATCTCCACTGCCCCACACTGGCCAGACCTACAGCTGTGGGATTCCAGCAGTGTCCTCTCCGAGCTGACGACAAACATTGAAGTCTGTAAGCGTGGCCTCTTCCTTGGGGCTATGTTGGACATTAGTGGTTAGAAAAAGAGGAGCAGCCTTCCATATTGATATTAATCAAGCGATGACATAATGTAGGGATATCTGAGGTTGCAGGCCGACATCAGTGGCACTGCTTTTGGCTGGAGGTAAGGCTTGGCCTGTGCCCTCGTTACCCTCCTCCCCCAACTGAGCCAGCCTGATGGACAACATATCTCTCCTAAGTGTTTTTTTTTTTTTTTTTTTAAAGAATGCTTTTGTGCCCTGGTCTATTTTTGTTTGCTACTGTCAGCCTCTCCTGGTAAATTGTCCAGAAGAACAGCATCGGTCCATCAGCAAATTACCCAGAAAATGCTGTCAGTGCAGGTTGTGACATTGTTTTTTCTTTCTTTCTTTCTTTCTTTCTCTCCTTCCTTCTTTCTTCCACTATTTCTCTCATCACTGACAGATCACAGTCTAATTAAACTACCTCCTGTCCCTTGCAATGAATTGTCGGCCGTCCACACCCTTGCTGGTGCCTCAACCCAGCAAGTAGACGTCTAATGCAACGGTGATTTGGCTGTCACTGTTTTTAACTTGACCTCCTCCACCTCCTCTTGATTGGCAGTATCACCCGGACAAGCAAGGCCTGGACGTGGCACCAGGGGATGCTGATCAACGCCTGCAGCGGTTCATCGAGGTGGACCAGGCCTGGAAGATCCTAAGCAACGCAGAGACAAAGAGAGAATATGACCTACAGCTGCGTGGTATGTCGTCAGGTTTTTAAACCATGGCTCTGAACGGCTGTGGTCACCTAGTTTCAAGAGTCTACAAAGATCTCACCTGTGATGATGTAGAGCTGCTGAAGAGGTTCATTTATTAAATTGGGAGCATTTTATGAGTAACTAAGCTTCAGGGAGATCGAACTCTCCTAGTATAGTGATCTAATCATTTCATAACAATGTAAGTGAACCATTAAATATTAGAAGAATAGTACAGTTGTATACACACATTTTGTTTTGATCTTGACTCGTCAGTTTGTTATTTTTAATATGAACTGATAGTTATTCTGAAGGCGTTCTGCCACTGGTGCTTTTGCAATTGTTGTCACCAATACAGGGTAGTATGACATTAGTCATGAAGGCCACATATTACTCCTGGGCCTGTACTGTAGTTTCTGAAAAGGTCATCTGAGATGGGGCGTAAACAAAAGCCACTTTGCAGAGCTTAAAACTGCTCGCACTTCCAAGATTTCCTTGAAAACCAGCTCATCCTGTCAGCACATGAAAGCAAGAGTAAGCCAGTGTAATACACCAGTACCACCATGATAAATAATGTAAGGTTTATGATTGGGGGAAGGATCGTTTCTCATATTTATTGTAGCAAATAGAAAGTGGCTTTCTTATTGTACAAAGTGGCACTTGCTGCATAGTCTGCAGAAGCCATCCAAAATTGGAACTCCAGACAGTGGGAACAGTGCTGCCATCAGATGTGTGTGGATCCCACAGTATCACTCTTAAAGGAATTATCCGGAATAAAATGCACTTTAGATCAATTTACGGATGATTGGGAGTAGAGAGTCCAGAATGAATTTCATCAAACCAGTACCTTTCCGGAAATGTTGCCATCTTTGCTGCGATCTTTAGGGGAAAGTCCGTAGGAGTCGATTGCCGAAATTCACAATTTCGTCGCTGTTTAAAAAAAAAACTAAAAAAAAAACATAGTCCAGTCCATACAACTTCATTTCAATTTCAAAAGAAATACTGGACTATGTTTTTTTTTTAAACGGCGACGAAATTGTGAATTTCTAGAGCGTGTTACTCCCATACTTGGCAATCGACTCCTACGGACTTTCCCCTAAAGATCGCAGCAAAGATGGCAACATTTCCGGAAAGGTACTGGCTTGATGAAATTCATTCTGGACTCTCTATCCGACCACATAAAGACCTCGGGATACTTCGGTTTGGCTTTAGGGACCCTCTACTCACTACCACGTAAGTGTAATGTTGTTTGGAACTGTAGAAGAGGTATAAAAATAACGTTTTGTAGCGGCGAAATAATATGCCCCTCTCACTTCCACGCTAACGAGTTTTGACTAAAAACGTTAAAATCGAACTTTCTCAAAACACATCCGAATGACATGATTTTGATGTCAACTCAACGTGTGTACTCCCAATCATCCGTAAATTGATCTAAAGTGCATTTTACTCCGGATAATTCCTTTAAGAGTGGAGGCAGAGCGGGACTTCTGGGAGGTTGAGAGGGAGCGAGCAAGTGAAAGAGAGAGACAGAGAAAGAGAGAGAGAGAGAGACAGACAGACAGAGAAAGAAATGTAGGTCAGGCTTGTCACACATGGCCTATCCTTACATGAAGTGATAGACTGACCCCTCCCCCTCCACAACACACACACACACACACACACACACACACACACACCCCCAAACCCAAACCCCCTGTTTTCTTGCCTGAGGAAAGAGGTCCCCACAGCCCTCCATTAGAACATCCAGTAAATGTGCATCCATTCCCAGCACACTGTTAACAAGGGCGAGCGCTCCTGTCGTCTTCAGTGGGGAAGCGCCGCCACAACAGCTACTGGCTCACAGCCTAGTACGTCACATAGCCGTAGTCCAGCCTTCCCCACCCATCCTAGTATCCACCCCCCCCCCCCACACACGCACGCAAACACCTCCCTCCACTGAATGCTGTCTCGTGGCTCATGCTCACGTGGTCAACCCCCATTGACATCCCACAGACAACTATCACAGTTACTCTGTGAGTGTATCTCCTGAGAGTCGTTTAATTCACTACTCTGAAGAAGTTAAGAAAAGTAATCTATGATGAAAATAGTGTATTATCTTTTAGTAATATTGTTCAATTAGGGCTAAGTATTAGTAACTTAGTAACCTGGGTGCCAGCCGAACTTAGTCCCGCCCACAACATTTGAGGTCGGGAAGTTCGGTCTGGCATTGCTTCGTTATGGAGCAACTATGCTCGCACCAGAGCTGTGCTGACCAATCAAATCGGGATTTACAATGATGGATAGGTGACTTGTCTATCACGTCATCTGAGCATGCTTAGGTTGATTGTGTTTGCAACAAAAACGCTGTGGCTAGAAGGAGACAGATGGCTTCTAAGACCCCATATGAAAAATGCATATTATTTCAATGAGGTTTTATCACTGAAAACAATTATTTCTGAAAACTTTGGCCAAAGTTGAGATGTGGGAAAACTCATGGTTTCACTTTCATCAAGGGAAAACGGTGTGTTGAATTGTGACATGTTGTTCCCTCGTTCTTTAAAATCTCTGATTTGACCACCTGTTCGAGGGATTTGCGACAGCCTTTCCTATTGTTCAGAGGATTGTCTGCACACTCTCTTTAGCCAGCTAGGTCACTTAAAAAGACTGACCCAGAGACTTTCTTATAGGGGGAGATGGCTATCTTAAAAAGTTTACCAATTGACAAAAACATTTAACAGCTAACTAGCTGTAGCTTGGGTTAATTTTCTGACGTCACTTAACATTTTCCTAACTTATGCTTAGCATAAACTATTCTCATTCACTCATATGGACTAGAACTGTCACTTGTATCGCAAAGCGATAATTTGTTTACCGTTGGAGTCCTTAGAAGATGTCGACATAGTTTACTAAGCTGTGGGAAAGATGTTAAAGACCATCACAGTGGTACACAAATTGAATTGAATGAAACAACTGGTTTCACAAAATAGGAGTTTGTTCAGGGTACCACCCACTTCTTCCATAGGGTTCCATTTAAAAAATGGTGTAAAAGCATCCGGTGTAAATGTCCAGACCCTACTGATGTTTTCTCCCGAAGATTGGAATCTCCCTTTACAGGTGACACATTAAATTAGAGTTGTATTAGATGCGGTAATATGTTCATGCATTATGTACTCTGTTGCGCTGGTTTTATTGAAGACCTACAATGATGGACATGTAACAAAATATTACCAAAGCAGCTTTGTATGTAAGGATGGACAAGGATATACTGCTTTTGCAGAGAGAAAGCATGTAATTACCATGTGGGGTAATTGAGTTGCGCAGAGCCTTGTGTAAGGCCCAGTCTGTGCCGAGTGGGGCCATCTCATCTCATCTCGGAGTGCTGCTCGTTCAGGCCTGAGTAATGTCTCGTCATTTCAGCCCTTAATGTGCGACCGTCTTATCCCCAAACACACCACCCGCACTGCTCCTCAGCCTGCCCTGAGCGCCACCCCTGTCGCACTGCACTCAGAGGAGGGTCAAGTGGGCCACCTCAGCCCCCTGCGCTGGACGTCGGTGACCTGTGTTGCCTCGCCGAGAGGAACTCGCCGGTGCGGTCCTCCAATGGCAGGCTAATAATGATGTTCAGGTCTCATCCTGATGAGGGCCGGCCTTGGTGACGAGTTTCAGAACTGACTTTCTAGAAGTCCAGTGTCCTCTTTGTGGACGAAGTTGGTTGTCAACTCATTTTGGCCTATTGCTGATGCTGTTTTATACATGTTTTGATGTTTTAAGACTGTGTAAAGCACCTAGTCTGACGAGCCAGACCCACAAGATGTAGGGTCTGGGAACTTACCATAGGCACTGCTCAATCCGAGGGGCGAGATAAACAGTTGTCTTTCAAATTTCCTCTGCACGCAATAGGAAAACACTACAACCGGCTGCAACTCATGAGTCCTATGCATTTTCCCACCAGCGGAGCTAATTGCTAGTTGATCAAACTTTTGCCAATTTAAAAAAAGCTTAACTCGAGTCGCGATTCAAAAGACCGCTGTTCGCCAGCAGTAGCATCCATCTTCTTTGTTCTCAAATAGCAGGAAATTCACGTGGAAATTTACCGTCGCTGACTCTATACACGATGTGATTGGCCTGATAGAAGTTTCATTTTTCCAGCTCGCAAGCCAACGGAGAGTTGCTAGGCTACCCTGGCTGCAAATTACATTTGCTGCCGCTAGGGTGCGTCTAGATTTCTAGGCTATAAAGCGCCATGAGACATGTGTAATGTTTTGGCGCTCTATAAGTGAAATTAAATTGAAATTGAAATTGTATTTCCTTTCCTCTCCTGTAATTGAGTTGACCTATTACTCTTATTATTATGGCCTAGTTGTTGCATATACAGGTATAAAACTCTCATTCATTCTACCCTAAATGTATACTTTTAAGATATGTAGACACTTGGTCATTAAAAATAAGTAAATCATTGCAACATGGTGTAGATATAAAATATGCAATTTGACACAGTAAAAATGCTTCCTCTAAAACTCTAGATTGTGCCAGTAAAAGCATGCTGATGTATCTGCCTGGAGTATCTGCAGAGATGTTCATGTATGCCAATGCTGATTATACCATTTTTAAGCTGTTACCTGCTAATACTTTTGCTGTGCTGATAATATTGAGCATCCTTAATCTAAAGCAGCGGTTCCCAAACATTTTTTTCATGCGTACCACCACCTACATCCTGACTCGGCTCGCGTACCCCCACCATCCGACACATAAAAACGTAACTCATTCTATTGACACATTCCAGGCATCATGTTTAATTAGCCACCCTACATGATAACAAATAACAAAATCCAAATGTGTAACTGGTCTATGAGCTCTTACATTAAAAATCAGTGTAGAGAACAACATTATGAAACACAAAGAACAAAGACAACATACTGTAGGCTTAAGATTAAAAAAACACCTTTCCAACATTGCCCTTTTTATCTCGCGTACACCCTAGTGGAAGCTCGCGTTTTAGGATCCCTGATCTAAAGCATGCAAGATTTTGTGTGTTGTGGACATTTTAAATTGACTAAATAAGGTGATATTGAATGTCATTTTCAACATTTAGTCTCATCTTAAGGATACAGTGCAGGATGTTTGATTACAGCTTGTAAGAAAAAGCTTTTACACAGACAACAGCAAATGTCCATGTAAAAGGGTTTCCCGTCAGTGTTTACTGTTTCTTCTGAAGTCTCGTCTTTCAGTTCCCACCAGCTCTTGGAAATGCCTCTTAGCAGATAGTCTTTTGCTACTTGAGGTTTGGCCCTTGTTCTTTTAAACAGTTCCACATAATTATTCTTGTGTAATCACAGTTGTATGGCTCAGTCACACCCAAAACTAGTTAATAATACTCAGACCTTTGTGCATAAATTATTGACACATTTTTCTTTTTTCCCACCTTTGTCAGTTTGACACGCGAGACACATTTTCCTTCGACAGACTTAACAGTGATGTGTAGCCGTACACATAGCTGTAATGTTAACCACTTAGGGCAGTCTCTTAACTAATTAAAGACAAACATGTTAAGAATGTGGGATGAGAGAGTGCTAATTACTATTTCCTCACAAAGATTCAGTACAGATTGACTTTTTCTGAAACACTGGAATGTGTAACGTCTTTTGTTCTTGCTTGCACATATCATGTTCTGTCTGGCATCATTTGGTAGATTTACTGTAGTATCAATGATATACACTTGTTATATAAGATGCTAAATTAATGAGCAGTAATGTATATTTCATGCATACTGTACATTCGTACATGATTTAAGCCTTTTTTGGCCATCTTTTTCCATGTGTTTGGGAAAGAAAGGGAAAAAGAATTGCAGTCAGGCATGGGGAACACTGGGCATTTAGGCACAAACCCAGTTGTGCATTTAGGCACAACTGGGCACAAAAACGAATTAATGACCTATGCTTCTCGAAAAAGCTTCTTGAAAAGTGCCAAATCACCTTTGACTTTGTGGGGCTGTAAACTTTCTTGATGGGGGCGTTGGGACCTTGCATTTACATGACCACTTTTGGTGTCACCAGAATTAACTTTACAGCTTTCCTCTCAGTCTTAATATAAGTGGTGCACAATCTCTTGTGTGCCTTCAATGATTAGCACTATTTAGCCTACAAAGTGTTGCCTTTTAACATTGTCATCATGGACTAGTGTTACCACACCTCCCACCTCTAGGACTGAGATGTCAGTCCACCTTACCACTGAAAGTGTTGTACTTAAATATTAATGCATTTTCCCTCTTTGTATTCTCCCTGCAACTAGAGGTGTGTATCAAATGTACTTAGTTAACATGAGAATGACTGATATGTGGTTGTTTGTCATTTGACAGACAATTTTTGAGATGTTCAATGACTGGCTTTTAAGCATTAATCCTCTTCAGATCACCATATACAGGGATGCCATTCATTGTCATATGAAATTTGCAACGGTGTGACTTTCCAAAAATAATCTTTTGCATAAATGACATGCTCTGCGACTCTGTTTGTAGCTGAATGTTCTTCATGAGTGTGGCATTCTGAAAGCGTCTTTAGCAGGTCCTTAGTGAACCTCACTGTTGGAATTGTCACTTGTTTCGATTCAGGAAAGACAGTCCAAAGTATTCAAAGTGGCAGTTTATGGTATAATTTTATGTCGTTTTGAATGGGCACTGCATGGGGTGTTAATGTTGTCTGAAGTGTAGAGGTGTACGCACATCTATACCGATTCTACAGGTGCTGGATACTAGAAATACTGAGTAGAACAAAAGAAAAGGTCCGCACACTGTTTCTAAAGCTCCCAGTTTAATGGTGGGTGATGCATAACGTTTCGACCACTCAGGTCTTCGTCAGAACACCTGACAAAGACCTGAGTGGTCGAAACGTTGTTGTTGTGTTGTGTTAATGTTATCTGTCATATTTTACATCAAACATCTTACTCGACACTCGTGTGCACAGATTCAGTGTTGCGCTGTCTGAGAGGGGGAGTGGCTACAGAGGCTAGAGTACCAAAAGCCAACACGTGCTTCTTTTAACAATATCCTTTGCATTTCTTTTCCAAACACTCGTGCTCTTAGCAAAACCTTAGTGATGTATGACAAGAAGCCTTAGAGGGCTTCTTGTCATACATCACTCTCCACCCTCAATGAGTTGGTGGGACAGTCCTACACATCTTCCCTCAGGCCCTGTATACACACACCTGGGTAGTTTTTTAAAACTGACATTTTTCTATGTGTTTGGGTTTTTGTCCACCAGCATAGACAGTGTAAACAGTGTTTTACAATATTTTTAAAACACCTTCTAAAGTAAAAAATCTGTAAAAAGAATCAGTGTCCGCGGATCCGTGTGGACCATAGACGGTATATATAGAACTATAAATACAGTCTATGGTGTGGACAAGTGAAAAGGAGACTTAAAATGACGTAAAAAGAGCAACAGCAACAATGGTAACTATGGCAATGGGAGATACTGTCACAATATCAGCTATGGTTTGCGTTCTAGTGTGTATAGGGATCATTTTAGTGTGTAGTGTGGACAGAATAAAAGGTAGAGATCTATCCGATTTATTACCAGGGTATGAGTATGCAAGGCCTCAATTCTCATTTTACAACAAAAGTGACTTTCTGGAAGAGCAAGGTCTGATGATTTGCCTGAGAAGTAAATTCAGTATGCATATACTGATTTTACATTTGAGATGAGGTAGAATGTAATGACTGTCATAATGAAGTGTGGTCTTCCAATGCTTATATTGTAAATTATCATAAATATATTGGACAAAAATAAGGGAAATACATTTCCTGAAGATTAATGAGACGGATAATGTTTTGTTCATCAAGCCTAATAATAGTACTTGGGCAGCTTATCACATTCACTCTTCAGAGAGCTGATTTGCATTCATTTTCATAATTATAGCAAAGCCATGTTTTCCGTCGGCGGACGTCCTGTGACAACAAAAACAATTATGTGCACCATTATAGCCATTTTCTGTTTTTGGTCGACATTGTCTGTCTGGCTCCAAAAGCAGACTGTCTGGCAGACATGTCTGGTCTATCTGAAGAAGCAGGACGTTCTGCCGGACAGTACCCTCACAGAACCCACTGACACACACCAGGTTCAGGCAGGTCACAGGGAGTCGGGCAGAGCCAGCCAGTCTTCTGCAGAGACCCTTTGTCTGGACTGGACTGTCCTACTCAGTAAGTGTAGTACTCAGGAAATATCATGGACATTTGCATTAACCCCTCTAGTTAATCTACCTATGCCAGGTGGCACATGCAGGCTTCAGAGCAGCACTTCTGAGCATTTCTTTGCATTTCTTGAGCATTTGAGGCTTTTGCTCCATATTTCCATCCTTCATGGTACTGTTTGACCCATCTCTCTGTGTGTTTTGTGTCACTGTAGCCCAGGAGCTGAAGCAGAGCTGGCCTGTGGATGCTCAAGTCTCCCTTGAGGACATGGACTGGGACAGTGGTATGCATCTCTAAAGACATCTCATTTGCTGTCGTGTTTCTGTTCTCCTGTCATATATTATTAGTGGTTCTGTTCTAGTTCACTTTGAGACTGGACACCATTGTAAATGGTTGTTAGATGTTGCCTTGCCTCTTGCAGACACTCAGTCATACACTTATGGCTGTCGTTGTGGTGGGGAATTCATCATCGGGACAGAGGAGATGGAAGAAGAAGCCATTGTGTGCTGTGACACCTGCTCCCTCAGCATTGAGATTAAGAGGACTGCATGAAAATGAAACACACACACACTGACTTATTGAAGAGGCCATCCTGGAGATTGATTTTCTTTTCAACTGGCTCACAGGAGAGCAGAAGTTTCACCATCATGAGTCATATCCATCCCAGACATTTTTTCAAAAGTTTGCCTTATTATGAAAATGTAGTTTTTTATGTAAATTAAAGTGAAAAGGTAATACCTACATTTTGCTGTAGTCTTTATTGCTGTGTTGAAGATGGTCTGGCTTACTGTGTTGTTTCAGTTGGGACCAACACATGACACATATAAGTAGAATTTCAACTGGCAGTGTCTGTGAAAATTTGAATGATTTTCAAGGCATTTGCACTCTGTGCATACTGTATATAAGCATTTCTCTGTTAAAAAAAAAAGTTAGTTATATTTCCCAGTGCTTATGGCAAAAACATGTGCAATGTGGATTTCATGAAAATAAATGTGCAAACCCTCTGTAGATTTCAAAACATACATCTATGCTACGCCTGAGGTACAGTATGCATCACTTGGAGCAGATGGCCCAATATCTAAATCCATAACATCTTGCCTTGAGTTCTCTCTCACCTACCACTGCTGGGGATACGGTTGGGGAACTGGGTCACAACAGACCTTCTGTAACGCCTTAAAATGAAATAGAAAGCCCTGGGTGATGTCCTCCCGGCAATACATGCTCTTTTCAAAATACACAGTAACAACCTTTGTCTTGTTTTTTTTCCCCCCTGCCTGCTTCCACTGTTCCAGCCGCCAGCCCCTCCATTTTGTGTGTGTATGTAAAGGCTCACTAGCCACTAAGCTCGTGTTAACTTTGTTTGCATGTAAATAAATGAGCTTTTTTCCCCTTCATGACAATGAAGTCGCAAACTGCCTCCACACTTCAGTGAGAAGCTGCCCTTCTAGTTAATGACAACCTCTTTTTTTCTGTCTTTCTCCTCGGTCCGGGTTTTGTTTTGTTTTATTGTCTCTTGTTCCCCCCGTGCTCGGAGGGAGCCGAGGTTACGGCATCGGGACGGGGTCATGAGTTTGTTAGACTTCAAATGGAGTCATTAGGCTGTTCGCGAAAATCTGTCCTCTTGTTGCGGGAGCAGCTTGAGCGGGGCAAGCCGGGCTTTTCATCAGCGTCCCGCGGTCTGAACCAAGGCTAGACCTGCCAGTGGGCCAGCAACGGACCGAACCATAATTGACTGTGACATCAATTACGAATAATCTCATCACTTTTAGAGAGTGGGCCTGTCAAAGCTGTAATTAAGTCCTCTGTCCCCCCTATATGTGCAGACAGGATCAACAACACATTATAGTGAAATGATGGACATCGCTCCATTTAATGTGGTGTTGTGTTTGAGTGTGCACCAGTGCATTTTTTTGTTTTTGGAAATTGTGAAAATTGTGGTTCATATCGCAGATCAAGTTCAAACCTCTGAGATGAAAGCAAGGGATGAGTCTTTTTGGGACTTAAAGCATTGGTTCTTCCTCCAATTGTGTGCCTTTGTTACAACCATCCATAATTAGCCAATGTGAAGGATGAGCCTTAAATTGTCGGGAAATGCTTGTTTGCCTTACGTGGCAAGTGACACTCAGGGAAAAGGATGGTGCGATATGAACGTGTGAGTAAGCCGTTTTGGGCTTCCCGCCAGTACGTTCCAGTGGTTCTCACGTTATTGAAGGTGTAGGAACCCCGCTGCGCCGCAGGCTCTGTGGGAATGGCTCTCGCAAACCTGAGCCTCCCGTCCAGTGAGAACGGAACGAGCCGTCAGGGTTTCACTGATCTCCGTCCAAAATTCACAGGTATCTTTGAAAGGAGGCCCCTGAGAGAGAGGGGCTCCCATTCAGAGGAGGGATGGAGAGAAAGCCACTCTTTCTCCTAATGAACTTCAAGGCTCCCAACTCCCTGCAGCCCCCCCCTTGAACTCAGGCTTAATCTCGCTGGGACAAAAGAGGCACCTCCCTCTCTCCCACAGCTTCATATCCTAACGCCAACCTTTGAGATGGCTTCCCTGGGTTTGGCCTTGGACACAAATGTAATTGCCTCAGCTAGTGCAGTTCAGGGGTGTTTGCCAGACAAAAGTTGGGCTTCCGAGGAAGCTGCAGGTGTGGTGAGCTTTTAAGGACAGGGAAGGAGATGCCATAAATTCTGAACTTGTGTTTGTTTCAGGACTTAATTAAGAGTGCACCTTATTGTTGTATTCCCAATCAATGTTTATTTACCCATTTTAAGCTTCTGTTCGATGGATGCAAACATGAGTGAAGAATAGTTTAAATTCTTCACTCATCATCCCTAAATTCCACTATCCATTTTTCTGATGCCAACTGTTGACTGTCTGGGGTGACTGTTCATTTATATACATTGACTGTAAAGACACATTCTGTCAACATTTTGACTGGACAAGATGTTGTACTCATTTTTTAAGGGCAGTTAAAATTCAATAAATGCAATCGTAATTTTAATCATACCACCCCTCAGGTGTTTGAGAACAGACACAAATAAAAATATAAAAGCCTAGACATGCCTTTCTGACAAGACCCTGACAAGGATACCACAGTAACAAACTGAAAAGCAAATATTTTGTCACTTTATCCCCCTCACACATAGTGTGTGGAGTGTGAGTTCTTTGCCACTCTGTGTCAACACAGGCATGTTTGAGAGCAGGACTTTGTGTACTTAGTGTCACAACACACTACGCCTCGCTCCTCACTGTGTTTGCAATAGAGATCAGGGAGGGTAGTAGAGGCGCAGGAACCTCATTAAACTTACTTTCATTTAAACCCCAGTACAAAAAAAGGGCTGCGCTGTAACGTTTCGATAAACCTTCTTGTTAGCCTAGCCAAACAGGGAAGAGTGAATGCTTGAAAAGACAATGGAAATTCTGTAGCTGTCTAGCCATTCACCAACCTTAAACCTTTAAGAGGGAACACTGATCTCTCAGACAAGACACTGTACGTTTTGAGAGGGAAAATGGTGGTATAATTTGAAGCTGAAGTGGGGTGAGTAGCACGTTTGAAGAGGTGACCACCTATTTGTTAGTAAGAATATCCAGGGATGGGGCGGCAGCAAAGGTGGGGGTTGTGTGTGTATGTGTGTGTATGTGTGTGTGTGTGTGACAGACTCACAGGCGGGCAGGCAGTGACGTGAGTGGTGACTGCTCGCCAAGTGTCTCACTTTCTCTTTGTTTATGGCTGCAACTGTTTCAGAGCTATAGAGGTGGACAGCCCATCCCATCAGCCTAGCCACTCAGCTGGCACTAATGCTAACAGCCTTCATTGCCATTGTAGACCCGAGCTGCAAATGTTTGTGTGGGAGAGGGAGTGACTGAATGTGTATGTGTGTGTGTACAAGGGTGACAGAGTGAAAGAAGGGAGATGGAGAGATACACAGAGGGGGTGATGACTCTTAGTGATGTCATTAAAGGTAATATTGTGCAAAAATAACTGAAAGAAAAGGGATTTTGATTAATTATGAATGTTTAAATGGATGGATGTTTTTTCCCCTTAGTTTTTTTATGAAAATGAGCTTAAATAAACTGTTTAGACTGATTTTTTTTATTAAACAATAACTGACCCATCTTTCAATTTATCAAAAATCAGAGGGGTAAATGGCACTTTATACAGTTCTTTGTAAAGCTGTGGCTGGGAGATGGGGCGTGGGAGTGGGGGGGGGGGTGGTTGGCCCTGGTGTAGTAGCGCAGTAAGGTCCCCGATGCACAGGGCTGAGACAAGCGACAGCCGTGGCACGCTCCATGGTGAGGCCAAGCCAGCCCTGGGGCTTTCCCCTGCTGCATGCTGCAACATGTCGAGGCCTGTGCGCAAAAATAACTCCAACTAGTTAATCAGCCCCCACCCCCACCCCCTCACTTGGCTCTTCCCCTGCCGATCATTATATGTGATGCGTCCTGGTCAATAGCGTGGCCCTGTACTCCTGGTAACAAACTCTCTGTGGGCACAGCAACAGATAGGCTTCAGTAGGCTTCCTCAATTTGCGTGATATTTATAGTATGACAGAATTATACTATATATAAGGGAAAAATGGTTGAGAAGTAAGTCACAGTATGTGAAATTTAAAAATTGATTTGGTCTAAAATATCAGTTTGTAGGTAAAATTATGCTTCTTGTCGCACAGAGATGTCCGAATAGCCAGAATGGTACCCCCAGTACTTTTCTACTGTATGAGTGAAATACATATAATTATAGATTGTTGCTTGAGAAACTCAAACATGCTCTTGTTTCATAAAGTGACATTTGAGCCATTGTGTGGCTTGTAGATGGTCTACTCGGCCTTATGGATCATTTTTCTCTTGTTTTAGGTCAGAGACTGATCTTCTTTCGAACCATGACAGCAACAGAATGTTGGTATCTGTTCTTCCCATTGTTATACTGTGTATTGTGTTGTTAGCTTACTTGTCCACTCACACACACACACCTGTCAATCAGCCCTTCTGTCACCATGTCAACCACAATTTCTCAGATATATCAGGTCGATTAAATTATGTTAAAATAATGTAGTGTTCCAGTCAGTGGCCATGTTCTCATGTTGACTAATTGTTTCCTCATTCTGCAAAGTATTTGTACTCCATCACTGAAAATAGCTTGCAAACCACATGTTCATGGCTCTTGTGCAACTCTTTCATAAAGTACCTGATGTCATCTTATCTCCTATTTGAGAGACCAAGGATGTTGGATTCGTCTGTGTGGTGGCTTAATGACTGCTGCGCCACTTGTTTCTTTCACTCTCTCTCTCTCACACTCTCTCTCTCTCTCTTTCATTGAGTCGCTCCTTGATGGAATTAGCCCCAGCAAGCTGAGCGGAAATCACTGTGAGCTTTAGGAAAGACATCCCAGAGATGGGAATGGATTAGGGTCCCGGCTCCTTGCCCACTTACAGCACCAGGTGGCTTTTTTTCAGTCGCAAAGGTTTTTATACTTAATCCCATTACGCCGCTGCTAAATCTCGCACACATCAAAATTATCACACACACAAACTCCCCACCAGCACCACCACAACTCCTCCTCCTCCTCCCCCTCCTCCCCCTTCTCCTCCTCCCTCTTCTTGCCGCTCTCCTCCTTTCTCACCCCCTCTTTCCGAGTGACTGGAGGTGGCTTCACCTGAAAGGAGTCAGACATTTGCAGGCAGCTGCTGCTTTAGCTGCCGCCACCGTCGCCGCGCCCTGCTCACAGTGAATGCCAATCCTGATCCAATTTCGCCTCGCCGGTGGCCCCTTATTCCCCTGTCCAATAATGTGTCTGCTGGAAGAAGAGGGGGGAAAAAAGAAAAGAAATTCCCACTGCTCCAAATCAAGTCTAATCCTAGCTGGGGACCTCATGTCAATCTTGTCCTCCTGATACAAACACACCCATGCTGCCAGGTTCCCCCCCCTCTCTCTCTGTCACTCTATCTCTGTGGCTTACTAGACTCTTGGGACAGCCCCCGAGTCCCAGATCTCCTCAAAAAGAGCGAGCAGGGATCACAAAACATGACCCTCAGAACCTTGATATCACAATATTGCGACCCTTCTAGGCATTGCACGTAGGTGCGGATTAGGACTTTGCATAATAAGATTACACGCTGGCTGGCTGATATCAAGGGACGATCCATATGTGGCCGGCTGGCTCACTGTTGGGCACTCAGGGCTGTTTGATACATGAGCGTAGATGGGGGGCCTGCGGAAGATCGGCTGGAAATCAAATGGGATTTCGTTTGTAAATTAGCCGGCCAGTGTGGCAGCAGCCTTTTGCTCTCTTCACACCTCCCACTGCCTCTCAGTCTCTCTATCTCTCTTTCTTTTTTCCCTTTATTTATTTGTTTCTGTCCTTAGTCTATATCAATCCATCTTCATACTTCTCCCTCTCTCTCAGGACAAACATTGTACAGTATTTCCTGTAGGCCAGCCTTATATTGATTAACATAGAGCCACTCTTTGCATCCTGATTCAGTGTCCCTCATAACAGACCTGGAAAGCACTGTTGTTTATGGGAGTTTCACAGTAGTGCAAAGTATCAAGCCAAGTATTGAGTGGCATGGCTTGTGGTTTTAGAACAAGGGAGATGAACACCTCTGTTGTTTCTGAATAAAAAAGTGGGGAAAAACCCTGAATAATTCTAATCATATTCAAAGGCATCCCTATTCCATATCGATGTGACTCTTACAGACGCCATACTGACTGGGCTCATGTAGCACTACTGATATGGTCTTGCCGCCGCTATCCCTACTTGTCCTCAGAAATAGCACTGTGCCACTCCAGTCGGTGAGCGGATCAATAGGCATGGGAGGTCAGCCATCATCACCTCAGGCGCTAGTGTGAGAGACAGGCACCTGCTGGCATTGTCCTCTACTCAGCCACGGCAGGGTCTGTAAAAGGTTTGTGGCGGGGGGTCCCAAGTGGAAAACACCTCACCTTGTGTTAAAGATCCGGCCCATACTGTACCTGTGCTTGGTAAAGTGAGCCAAATGCTGTATCATCCTAGTAAATCTGTGGTAGTTCAGTGGGTTGATGCTGAAAAGGTATATTTAGAGATCCACACAGAGAATCTGTTGCAATACTGTTGTTTTTGTAGAATCTTTCTTTTTCTTTCATAAAAGTGGTTGGGCAGCAACCATACTATATAACTACTGTATACATGATACTGGCATAGATATAGAAACCTGGACTACTGCATTGTCTGTTAAGCTCTATAGAGTGGTGAAGTCCCGCCCCTTCTACTTCCGGTCCATGGGACCTGTCTTTCAAAAAATTATGAACGGGAGTTAATGGAGAGATAACAATTATTTTTTGGTCCAGTTTGAATTGTGCCACAAATTTCACATTTGATGTGTGTGAATTTAAAAGATAATTTTTCATGTCAAGAAAGTACTGTTGTTCGATAGACTTCAAAAGTTATGTTGGTTTTGTGCAAATCCACTCAGTGGACTACATCTCTCGTCTCGAACGATGTACGTCACCAACGTAATGAAACGCTAAGAGCTGTTATGCTAGTTAACGGTTGCATCTTGCTGCCTGCTATGTCACTTAACAGTATGTAATGTACAGTCTATGGACGAATACAACTTACCTGATGTGTTTAATCCTCTGACTCATGGTATTTTCTTCGGCAAGGAAAGCCCAATTAAGACCTGTTGCTGATATGCTTGTACAATCTAGTGTGGCTGTGAATGAGCTACGTCACTAGCGCGACTGATGGGTTTGTAGTCGTTGGAATTACGATCTTTCACAATGTTGTAATTCAATAGTTATGAAACAAACTGTCTTTACATGAAAAATTGTCTTTAAAATTGACAAACATCATATGGGTAATTCAAGGCACAAGTCAACCGGGACCAGAAAATAATTTCTTTTTCGCCATAGACTGCCGTTCAAATTTTTTTGAAAGATAGGTCCCATGGAGGCAAACGGAAGGGGCGGGACTTCACCACTCTATTAGGTGGAATATGTGAACGTGGCCGCCATATTGGGTAAGGCTACACTTACTGGCAAATGAATGGAGGTTAATGAGGAGCGGTAGGTGTTTTGGGTTAAAAAGCCCTGAAACGTATACATTTCTCAACTGTTGGCCAAGAATGTTGTGTTATATTTAAGCTTTGATAAACTACACGTAAAATTTGGATTATGCAACACTATTTACGTGAAGGAAAATAACATTGGAGAATTGTTGGAACTATTTTGGAGAATTTATTAAAAAAAGAAAAACATATTTTTATCATGGACATATTACAGATTGCTCAAAAGAATTCATCTTTGGATGATTTATCTTTTGATGGTTTAAATAGGATGTGAACCATGCCTCCACTTTAGATATTGTCGTCTAGAAGGCAATGGGCCATGTCACTCTAGAGGCCATGTGGTATCTAGGTAAAACTATGGTACAGAGAGCACACTTGGTATATATGGAGTGAAAGTGAAAACCTGTGCCCTTAGTGGTTTCATTCCTCTCGGAGATTCGTACAACTAGTTTAAAAATATATATATATTATGAAGCCATATCACCAAAGTTAATTCCAAAAATGGCAAAAATATTTTTTTCACTATGTACAGTAATAATATATTAACTGTGGAAATTTTAAGTGGTATTTCGTCTTCTTTTTAAAAAATAGAATTGTTCCTTTCGTTTCATAAATAGACTACAACTTAAATCGCATGACTTTCGCCGTAGCATGGTTTGTTTGTTAGTCTAGTTAGTTTTGACACTTACACTTACTGTCAGCACGTCACGTGAGTAGCACAGCACAAACTAACGATAAAAAGTATCACCAGGAGGTTTATATCGTTCGCCGTCATTTCAAAAAATGATCAGCGAGTCAAGCAAATCAACATTTTGATCAGCTAAATTAAGTGCCCAAACTGGTGACATCACATGCAACTGTTGTTCGTTATCCCCACATTACAAAAAATCTCTAAACAATCAAATTGTGGCTGAAAAAAGTATGATCACCAGAATCAAAAGGGATTACCCCAATACATATGATATGGAAGCTATTCTGTTAACTTTTAGATTGATAGGACTAAGATATATTTTTTCTAAAAACATCTTTATGGAGAATCCCATTCATTTCGCTGAGCGTTAGGAACAAAACCAGTAGGAGGCGATGAAGTTACTTTCCCTCCCTATAGACTGCTTCTGATTTAGGAGAGTTCTCACAGAAGTGTAATAACCCCCACAGAACTATAGGGGGCACTGTAATAAGCACATTTGCGTTTTGGCTCATATCTCGGGAACTATATGGATTTTTTTTCTAAAATTTTCCTCAGATTCATTGAGAGCTACTGAATCTAAATCACCACATGATGTTAATTTCTGTCATGTCACATTGTCCGCCATATTACATTTTATTGAAAACAAAATTCGGCACAGATGATCTTCAAACCAAGCCTCACTAAAGACAAATTGTTTACTTTTTTTTACTTTATGAAACTTGATAGTCTCATTCATCATACAATATTGAAGCTATGTACCAAGTATAAAATAACTTGGCCACTAGGGGCAATATAATGACCATATTTACGTTTTGGGCTCAAATTTAAGCAATTGCAGGACATATAGAAAATTCTGTGTGGTTCTTGTGTGATCTATTTGATTACATCTTCTAACAATTCCACATTTCCTTTTGAAGCTGTGGAACCACTTCTGCTTCCACCATTTGTTGCGATTGCTGTGGTGCTGCATGGACCCCGATGATCGTCCCTCTATTTATGTATCTGATCCTCTGAAATACTAAATCATATATGCATCTTTTTTTTATCAGACAGATGGGTTTTTTTCTGGTTAATTTATTGCAATCCTGTACAATGAAAACCACCGGATTACACAGCATTTCTATTCTGACAGATTCCAGATAGCTTTGCATTCATCTGGAGTCCCTCGAGTGCCGCTTTAGCTTGGATTACCTTATCAAGATGACTGTAGCACCTCTGGAGAATCAGGGGGTCACGGCCTGTGATTACAAGACACATGTCACCTGGCTCTCCCGTATAAAGCTCCATGCGTCTTATGCAAATCCTGGAGATAAGACTCGTGGAGCGCTCGAGCCGGTGGCCCTGCTCGGAGCAGTGGCAGCTCGGCTGACGTTTGAACTGGTGATGGCAATCGCTGTTTAACAAGCCTATTACATTACACTCTCCAATTAGGCAAACATGGTAGGAGAGTAGCAGGCAGCTGAGAGGCAAAGGAGATTAGAGAAGTCCCCCCAGTCCCCCCAGTCCCCCCTCCCCTGGTCCTCCATCCTCCTCCTCAGCCCCTGCCCACATAATAAACATGATAATCAACCAGCATGTTCACAGATGGAGATTTTGGAGGATGCAGTGAGCGAAAACAGAAAAAGAGGGACAGGGAAAAAATGAAAGAGAGGCAGATTGATAATATTTTTTTTCTTGTTGTTATTGTTGTAATGAGTTGTCTCTAATTTAAGCTAGCTTGAACTGTTGGAGGGATTTAGAGGTTGGTGTTGATTGCCCATTTATTATTGGATTTAGCTACTTTGTCTGATGTGAGATGAAGAGGGCCTGGGAGCCTGCTGAGACAGCTGGAAAGATTGACAACATAATCTGCATATGGATGACTATCAAAGCCCTCCGTGTTTGTTTGTTAATGCTGTTGACAGGGAATTGTCACTTGTGATGCGCTGCTCTGTGCCAGCTGTTGATCCTGTCGGTTCAAACTGGCTGTCAAAACAGTCAGGCTTGTCCACCAGATTGTCCCTGAAGTGACTTGTCATTTATTTCATTATTTCTGTTCCTCAACTTCGTAAATTGATAAGATCTTTCTGACATAACAATTATGTGTGTCCAATAGTGTACATTTTATGAATACAGAGTCTGTCTGAAAGACAGAATAGAAATAGAAATAGGGTGATTTAGCTTCTCTCTTCTGACACTGTTCACTGAGCTCTACTGTTCAACATCAGAATAACCTAAAACTGTCCTCTGGTTTCAGGGGTTAGTGCATGTTGTGGCGAGCAGCTGGCAATCAAATTGAATTCCCCGCACAATTTCCTCAGTGGCAACTTTTGTGCTACTCCCACCTGCCAACAGGTGAGAGCCTGGGATGGAATTAAATGCTCCCTTTAGCCTCGCTAGCACCACAGAAGCTAATTTAATAAGGTGATGTCAGTGTCAGACGGTGTTCACTCATGTCGTTGGCTGGGGGTTTTAAACAGAGCCAGGCACGACGAGGTGGAAAGCTGACACCTGTTTTTTTTTTTTTTTAAATCCTCAGGCCCTTGAGAACACGGCTAACAAATCACCTGTGGGTGTTCTTATTAGGCACATAGCAAAACATAGACATGACGGATGAATGGAGGATGCAGCTTTTGTCATGAGACAGCTTTTTATAGACTCAGTGTAGGAAAATGGAGCCAGATCATAATGAGTCACGACACGAATCAAGGAGAAGGCTGACATTAATCACATTGCGATTTAATTAACTACTCCCGTGACATTATTTGGTCTACTGCTACACGCAAGAAAAACATTGTCAAACCATTTATTTATCAAACTCTATTCATTTATTTACAGCGTTTTGATAGTCCAAATCCTCGAGGTGATTCCTAAACTTAAGCATGCATTTGAGGAAAGCAAAGCCTCTTTCAGCATTGAAAAATAAGAATCCTGTCCTGACAATTGCTGGGGATAACGGATCAGCAGTGGACACTGTCATCATTACTCCCCCGCGAGAGGAGCGCCCACCCCGTAAGACAATTGGAGAGCTGGCTAATGGCTCCTGTTCATTTTTATTTCTATAGAGGATCTGGCACAATGGGCACCATCTTGAGAAGGCCCATCTGGGTGCCTTCTCAGAGCCTTTGAACAGCGCTAAGGGTCGCTGACCTAGAAACCCATCAATAAAAGACAGTCCCTCGGAGGACAAATTGAGGAGCTGAGGAATCTCTTGTCTCTCCATATCTGTTTGGTTTCATGGTGGAGTAATGGGGTGGGGGCCACGCTGGTCTTTCTGGCTCGGTCCCCATTGCTCAGGACAGAGGATGGGCCGTCGCGTTGATTGCCTCCGGTGTCTGGACGCAGTACTTCCATAGATGTGTTGCTGACTGGCTGGATTTATTTAGGGTGTCTGTGTGTACAACAGGAAATAACCGCACATTTCAACATTTTAAAATTACCTTACCAACAAAATGGAAACTGGGAATCCAGAACGCACCACCACTGACTCACAGCAATGAAAAATGAATACTTTAACAACTCCTCCCACTTGTATTTAGTTAATTATACATAAATGCACCTTCAGTTGATGAGGCAATTAATATGCCAAATGAAAAATATAACCTTAAACTTCTATCTATAGACATTAAATGAAAACATTTTTGGCAGTTCTCTATAGGTTAAATACTTTTTGTTATTTCCCGGTTATCTAACACTGCTTAAATGTGCCTCAATCTTCATGAAAAGCATGCTTTGGCATGCAAGGCAAAGTGGCATTGAACCCATTGAAGACTGCATCACCCACTAACCGACAAATAACAGGTTTGAAGAACGCGCTTCTAATCGACAAAATGAATGCAATCAAAAGTAGAGGTAGGCCACATATTTAAAGCCATTGAATGTCTTTCACACCGAGCATAATATACATTGTAATTTGATGTTTTAGGGTAAGCGTTAATTATTCCTCCTTTTTTGGTCAATAATCAGAAAAGGTCAGTGGTTAAGGACTGTCATGCCGTTGACGACGCCAAGCTGGCAACAGATGTTAATTTGGACCATTACTGTCCTCTGCCAGCAGTAGACAAGACCATGACAAACACCTAAGCTTCTCCCATGCGGAGCGAGAGACAACCTAACAGACTGTAATTACCTCTCTGCTATGAGACTGATGGAGACAGGCCCCATCACCTACCTTAGATATAATATTTTACTACCCAGCAATTTATCCATCATTGCTGAAAGCATTTGGGGCCCCTATTGTTGTCAGTGGAGTCCCATCGGGTTCCCAATCTCCGAAATTACACCATTCAGAGACAAAAGGGGGAGAGAGGTGGGGAGAATGAAGCTGAGCAGGAGACGAGCCACTCTCCTGTCTGACCAGCGCGTCTCATCTCCGAGAGCTCTGAGCAATCATTGGCATTTTTGACTGCTCTGGCCGCCAGGTAAAAAGGGTTTGCGCAGACGCAATTGCAACGCAATGGACCGATGCAAGAATGTACAAAACAGCAGCAGTATAGATTCCCTCGCAGTGCGGACATCATTAGACAGATCATCAAATCAATGACAATTGATCGGGTGCTATTACATCATGGCAGCATGATGGTCCAGAGATTCAGGGCTGACCTCAGTTCAATTCAGCCAGTGTAGTATTACTGCAGCTTAAGTCCTGCAATGTAAAGCTCAAATGTCTAATAATAATGGTAAAGGCAGGTGTCTTCAGTGACATTAATAATGTGCAATTACACACATCTACACACCTATCACTGGTGCCTACACATAATTGTTCGGTCTGAAAGACATGTTTTTTTTTCTCCTATCATCCATTGTGATGGCACAGAAGTTGCTGGAAAACTTTCTTTAGTGGTCTTCTTCAGAGTGTTCAATGCTGCTACTTCATAGCTAGCCATAGCCACAACGGGGTGCGTGTGTGTGTGTGTCTGTCAGCTCGGACAGGAAGTGGATATTATGCTCATTACTGAACCTCTGTGATGTTGCTGGTTTTAATGACACCCTTGAGCATTGGACAGAGCAAGGGAAGGTCATGTTGATTCCCCCCAGAGGGGGATATTTTTTTAATGCCACTCTGCTAGCCAGAGCCACTGTGGCTGTGAGGGCTTGGGTGGCAGATGGAGGCCCATTGTAAATATTTGGATTGATTGAGGACGAGGTCATGGTGTCAGTGTAGCTTTTGAATATCAGAGGTGGGGTTGATGGAGGCTATACCCAGGGTGGGTGGGTGTGGATACTGACTAGTCTTCGTGCCTTTGCATACTTTCATCATGGACTTTTTTTTTTATTTAAGGATATAATTAACTTTTGTTTTTGTCAACCATCTATGTGTGTGACTATATCTCAGATTTTATCTGAGAAGTGAAGGATAGTATTGGTTGTTATTTTTAGATATATGAGTGATGCGAAACTGTGTTGTTATTTTGAGATGTTTTCAAATATATGAGTGATGTGAAACTGTGTTGAGATATATGATGTGAAACTGTGTTGCAGAGCAGAGACTCCACTATCCTTCTGTCCTCAACCATTGTCTTCATCTTGTTTTTAGCAAGATGTCCCCAAAGACAGGGTGGTGTGAACTGCGTCCGCTTACCTGTGTGCTTTTGACCCCAGGTGTGTGAGCACAGGTGTAAGTGTGTGTTTGTAAAGCGTGGGGATCTCTCTGTGTATGTGTGTGTGTGTGTGTGTGTGTGTGTGTGTGTGTGTGTGTGTGTGTGTGTGTGTGTGTGTGTGTGTGTGTGTGTGTGTTGGGGAGTAGGGTGAGGGGGTTGTGGAGAGAAAGAAAGGTCACTGACTCTGTGTGAGTCGCTGTTCCTGCTTGGGTGGGAGCTTACAGTAAACGCAGGGGGCAGGTCTCTCTCTCTCTCTCTCGCTCTCTCTATCTCTCTCTCTCTCTCTCTCTCTCTCTCTCTCTCTCACCTGAGGGAAACCCTCCCTCGTTTCTCTTTCTCCTCGTCCCTTCTGTCTTGCCCCCTCCCCTCCTCTGCCTTGTTTTGTCACATTAAACCTGACCGGTGTGAGGAGTGTGATATCCCCCAGGAGGCGCTAACTCAAAGCTGCTGGCCACTGGAGAAGGATGGGGTGGACAGTGGCGGGTGGGCAGCTGAAATGGCAACAGGTTAGAAGCTGCCTTTTTCCATTCTCTTTCTGTCTCTCCACATCTCTTCTCCAACACCTACCTTGTATTCTTTCTCTCCCTTCCTTTCTCCTTTTCTTCCCTCTCTCTATCCCCCGCTCTTTCTCTCTCTTCTTACCTTTTTTCTCTCTCTTGCCTCCCTCTCTTCTCTCTCTGCCCTCTTCTTCTGCTACTTCTCTCCACCAGTGCGTGTGGTAACTGTCCAGCCCAGGGAGAATTGCATGAGCATTTAAACAGGAATTACCTTAATGATGCTGGACAGGGATGCCAGAGGCCCAGGTGCCTGATTGGCCGGCATCCCCTCGCAGGCCTAATGAAGGAGAGCTGGTGTTGGGAAATGTGGCTGCTCTAATTTAAGGTGTTACTTGTGAGACAATAGCTTGTTTTGTTATTGCACTGGAAAGGTGAAGCTCCCGAGGGGAGGATGTGTGTGTGTGTGTGTGTATGTGTGTGTGTGTGTGGGGGGGTTAACTCATCCGTTTTCTCCATCTCCATTTTTTCACACCCGCTCTCTCTTTCCAGTTCCTGGTGTGTGTGTGTGTGTGTGTGTGTTTTTTTTTATTATGACTACAAGCCACATTGAGACGCTGTTCTCTGCATAAACCATAGGCAGAATAAGAATTTAGAACAATTACAGTATACAGGTACAATCAGTAAATGAGTAAATATAACCATGATAACCATTATGTATTATAACCATTGTCCATATTAATCATAGGTTACAGTAAATATTGCACTCAGTCCATGTGCAATATGTCTTTTGTTGCTGACGAGTACTGTTGTTCCCTGTGGTCAGTGGAGCTGCCTCACTGGAATGCTCCTTGTTGTTGTTGGCGCTGAATGCTTGCCATCATAGATCAGCATGGCTGATGCCCGATGATTGATATGAAATGATGTCTGAATGAGGATGCAGCTAAAGTTGTTAGCACATTCAATCCCCATTAAGATAAATGGACTGTTGCCGGAGCAGCCGCTTCCAGTCAACCAGCGAGCCCCTCATAAAGATGATTGAAAGCTCGGCGCACACATCCATACACGTGCTCGATGAATTACCCATAATGACTCCGATGTACACACAACAGGCACAGGGCAATTGACTGTGAGATGCATGGTGGAACACTGAGGGCCTCTCTCTCTCTGTCTGTCTCTCACTCTCTCTCACTCTCTCTCTCTCACTCTTTCACTGTCTCGCTCATGTCTTTCTCCCCCCTTCACCTTCCCTCCCCTACCTTTTAGCTGGGCTGGCCGTTGTTGAAGCGTCGAGATTATATTTACTGTGTTTGCACATGATTGTTTTAATGATTATGACATGGACATTGTGTTTGTGCAGCGGAGTGATGGCGTCGAATCCCCCTCGTCCCCGTCCCCTCCTCTTTGTTGACGGGGAGCCATCACTGGTCATTCAGAGAAGTTGTTTTGCCCCAGTGTCCAGTCTTCAACGCACAACCCACAAGCCCCAGCTCTGAAGTGGGACACTTTGGGGTGCTGGGGGGACTATTACGTCTGCTTGAAGGTACAGAGTCTATTTACCCTGACTGCATCTACACTGCTGTTGGGGCTCAATAGGGTGAGTTAAGTGAGTTAAGCATGGCAACGTATTGTTGCACCACACCGCCTCTCTCTGTTTGCCTACTCCTCTGCGTAGCTCTCTGAGCGGCTGAAAAGGAAAAACTAATGGAGGTGATTGGAGCTAATAAAATTGTGTGTGTGCCTGTCTCTGTGTGTGTGTGTGTGTGTGTGAGGAGCACTTGTGATTTGTACCAAACCACTGAACCTTTTGTGGGGTGCTCGGGTGGGTGTGATCCTCCTCAGAATAAAGCTTGTTTGACTTGTTGCGTTTTATTTCATTGCACACAGCCCGTTAACTCAGTTGTCACTGCAACCTGTTAAAAGAACAAAGAGCAAGACTCCTGTGTCAAAAGTCTGTTATTGTGCTCACTCCATGTTTTGCCTTATGCCCCAGTAACATTCTGACAGACTGTGACAATAAACATAGTGATATTTGTTATGGTCGTTGTTTCATAAAACTTCATGTACATAACAAAGTGTTGTTATGTTTCTTTGTCCAAAGAAAATTAGAAGGTTGCAGTTCCCATTGAACGAGCCATTAGTCTTCTCGAGGCAATATATAAACTGCCACAGCATGAAATCAATTTTCTGCCTTGGTTCATTTCAAATCTGAGGTTTGGTGCACATTAGTATTGCAATTAGAGGCCTTGGCGGTGTGAGTGTAGCAAGTGAAAGAGAGGGTGGAGAGAGAAAGAAAGAAAAGAGTGAGAGAAAGAGAGCATGAGAGAGAGATGTAGAGAGAGAGAGAGAAAAGCACACTGCAAGGGTTTCATATCCCCCCTTTCTTCTCCCTTGAAGCGTCCCATCTAAGGAGGTGACAGGCCAGGCCGCCTAATCGCCACTGATAATAAATTTATCAACTCTTAAACTTCTGAGGGTCTGAATGGGCTTCACCCTGGCCATTGAGCGAAGGCAGATTACTCACGCTTAGTTGGCTCTAGGTAGGTTTTGGCAAGCCTCCCCACCAGGCCTGAGAATCAGCTCCATTGAGCCCCATTCACAGAGGCCTGACACAGAGCATGCTTTTATTGCGCGCTGTTGTATTAAGAGAGGGTCCTGCCTTGTCTATGCCATACTCTTTCTTCTGCGTTAAAAAGAGGTTATCCCTGTACCTTAATCCATATTGCAATGTGGATTAGGGAGCAGGGGGGGGGGGTTGGCAGTGCACCCCTGCTCAGAATTCCCTCAGAGCCCCTGTGGGACTTCTCCCTCCCCTCCCTCTCTTTCACTCTCTCTGTCACACACACACACACACACAGTGTCTCTCTCTCTTTCTATCTCTCTCTCTCTCATAGGCTTTCTCTCTCCTTCTCCCTCTGTCGCTCTCGCTCTCGCCCTTTCCGTCTTTACAAAGTGCCAGTAGGCCTCCCAGAGGATTTGCATCCTAAATGGGCAACCTGGAGCTCTCCTCAATGAAGACATCAGATCAAAGTTCAGCCAGTCAAGGCTCTGCTAAAACGTTAAGGAGGCCGGCTCACGCACAAAGGGAGGAGATGAGCGGCGACTAGCGAGAGAAAGCATACTGGGATCCGTCATCCAGATTAGGAGTGGATTATAGCGCTCACAATGGACCAGTTTCATTTGAAATCTGAGATGGAACTTTTTTTCCCCATTTCCATGTGATAAATTGCACATTGTGTAGATACATTATTGCACTGTTTGGTCATGAAGCTCTCATATTTCTTTTGCAGTTATTAATAATAATTCGGTCTCCTGTTGTATTTGCTTAAAGCAGGATTTCTGGTTCTGATGGTTATGTACAGAAAACATATCATGTTCTTAACAAATCTATACACTATTTGAATTTGGTATTTAAGCCATGGGTTCATGGTTTTCCACTGCATGCCACATGGTCCTTATGTGCACATAATGTGGGCACTAGGCATGCCCCTTCATCTAAAGTGTAATAGTATTTTTTTTTTATTGATGGCTAAATAAATGTCTAATGGGTTATTGGCAAATGCTTAACAAAGCCTTTTACTGTTGCGTTGCATTAGCAACGACTGTAAAATGTCCGACTCTCTTTTCGTCGTCCTGTTTGCTTTTCTTTCTGTCTGAAAGCAAAAGTACAAACAAGCCAGTATGGCCACCTTAGGATTTATGGACTTCTCCAATTAATTTCTAGACTGCTGAGTCTTTTATGGCAGTGCTAACATCCCATCTCGTAGAAACGGAGAAGAACTTGTGTGCTCTCACTTGTGCTCTCCCTCTCTCAGCAAATTTGACGAGTGGAGTAAAAACAGATGTTATCGAGTAGCAAAAGAAAAACAAGCACCCTTAAAATGTACGGACTATACATAATTGTTGCATTTTTTTTGCCATACCACTTTTATGTAGCAGTTTATTCTGGCGATAAAGAAATTTTTGACATGTATGTGCTAAATTCAGATACATTCAGAGTTGAGTGGGTGCTGAGTGAAATTATATTTCCCTGTGGTTAAATGAGAGTTGTCTCCCATAGCGCGAGAGAGGCGCCCATCAGCTAGACAAAATGACAGCTCGTTGACTAGAAACTAATCCTTTAGCTGTTGTCTCAAACACATGGCAAATGCCCCATGTTGATTTCCTGACTATTAAATTGGGTTATTTTATGATATGGTGTAATTGGTATAAATTGCTCTCCAGGTGATTTAGATCCTGTTGTTTAAATGGATGTGTTTTTTTTCCTCTCCCTCTCTCACACCTCAAATTAGAGTGAAAAAAAAACAATGGAGGCAGCGCCTTGCCGGGTGGTACAGTGCCCAGACGGCTCTTGACGTATAATCTTAATTAGCTCACACGTTCGCTCTTGTGGACTTCCACCTAGCTCACGTCATTATCTACGAGAAATAAGCTCAGTGGGAAGGCCATGATACAATATATTACCCACAAAGGCAACTGTGCGAGATGTGTGCTTTTCCCTCCGAGTGTAGAGCTAAAGAAAGACTGACCCCCTCCCCTCCCACACACACACACACACACATACATACACCCAAACACACACAGGGATGCACACACATACCCCCCCACCACACACACACATACACACATTTAATTCAGGGCCAGTAA
>NC_063199.1:9469798-9494798 GCF_017589495.1 Alosa alosa
TATTTAACGTGCCAGTCTTGGTTTTGGTAAGTGTTAAGAACGATAACGATAGCTATAAATAAATATCGTTCTCGTTAATATGAATGACGACGTTCACACATTAACTATAACGATAACAACATGAAGAACGATATCTTTGGGGATCAGTTTCAGAGCGATTTTCAGAACGATAAAAAGCTAATAGCCAATCAGAACCCATTGAATTTTAACCGTCACATTCATTAACACAAGGAGAGACTTTGTTTACCGTTGTTCAGTGTGAACGCTTTTATCGTTATGGTTATCGTTATCGTTATCGTTCTTGGTGTGAATAGGCCTTAAATGAGAATGTCAGAAGTATCCATAAACAGCTCTGACCTGCAGGAGGTTACCCACACCTGGGATTGCAGTTAAGATGGCTGTCATGGCTCTTAACCAGTGACTCTACATTGCAACATTTTCACCTTGACTGATCATTGTTGTCCCAGATTAAACAACAACAAAAAAAACTGTGGTCAGTTTTGAGGTGGGTATTCTATGGTGCAGTGCATGGACATTTGGTGGCAAGTATGTGGTCACTGTAAAGAAATTTTGCATTGAAGTGTGTTTTTTAACCAGCTTAAGAAAAATTGAGTGGTTAACATATGATGTTTGTAACGGTTCAAACTTTGTTTGCAGTAGAGGCAAATACTGTATGTTTGTTGTGTTCATCGAGGGGATGTTGATTGGCGGCGTAGCTGCCTTTTTAGCATCTCCACACTCATGCTTTGTTTTGGCCTGACCCAAAGGGCCATGTTTTGGCCCACGCTCCCTCGGAGCGCCTCCGAGTTTGGAACGGGTTCATGGCAGAGTTGTGCCCTCCACAGGGAGCGTACCCCTCCAGAGGAGTAAATTGGCCCTTGACAGGCTGCCCCCTCCACCCCCATTAACACACACACGCACACACACACACACACACACACACACACACACACACGCACACTGTCTCTCTCTTCCTTGTTCTTTTCCCTAAGGGGTTACCATGGCAACTGGCATGTCACAACAGTTCCCAGAATGTCACTGGGCCCAGAGAGTCGCCGCCTGAAACAATGTTGGCTTGGCTCTAGAAACGTACAGACACACAAACACACACAAACACACACACACATACACACACACACACACACACACACACACACACACACACACAGTCACAGACATCATCATCATCATCATTATCGTCATCATCGTCATTGGCATCATTATTACTTTGGCAGCTGAAGCTAATGGACAGTTGTGTATTTTACAAACTCAATTATGATATTGTTTTATTGAGTGTGTTTCTATAGTAGTTGTCACCAGACCCAAATGGTTGTATTGCAGGTCGTTACTGGCTAAAGCTCATACGACATAGTTGACAGATTATCTGCTGAGCTGCAAAGAGTGAATTTGGACGTGTCAGACGTCTACATTAAGAGGTGACATTACGGCCACTTTCCACACTGAATTGATGTGTGACCAGTAACCTGTTACCCCAATCTATAGACTGACCCAGGAACGTATCTTCATAAAAGTGTCAGGTGTGGTCATAGGTGAGGATGCATGTGTGGAAGTATTGATTGATTCTTTGTCTGGGATTGACTGTGAAAGCCCATCAGAGGGGACTTGGACTTAAAACAGCCTGAGGGCCCTCCATAAGCACCCACTCACCACCACCACCCCCACCTATTTGGCTTGCCTTCTCTTGGTTTGCCAATGCTAGCCTCGGCCTTCTCTCAAATATCTGTTCGGACGCAGCACGAGTGAGACGTGCCAAAAAATGTGCTTGCCCGCTTTTGAGCGCGATCCGACGTCTTGAAAAGGGAGTCTAGACTAGCTTATTGCTGTCTCACTGTAGCATTGTCTGATGGCTCCTCTGCCAAACAATTGCACGAGTAGTCATAGTGAGCCTGCCAAAACTGGCCAAACTCATTCCAAACATCAGATTCATGGGAAGGGGGGGATGGGGGAGTGTCTCGAGTGTCTTGGATAATATGACTTAAACAAGTGGGATGCCACATCTCTGTAGATGGAAAAACATCCCACTGTAGAAATAAAGTGTTAAAGTATTACCGTCCCAAAAGAATCAGAGGAATTCTGTTTTAAAGTACAGAAGTGAGGACAGCTTGGGATGTGAGGAGAGAAGGACGAGAGCCAGGCGGCAGTCCTCCTCTCGCTGGCCTCCAGCAGGGCTCTTGTTTCAGGGGCAGCCTCTGCGGCTGGCCCCTCCTGATCTTGAGGGAAGGACTGAGCACCAGAGCAGACCCTTTGGCAAAGGAGACTTGTGGTGCCTCTTGCCAACTTCTGTTCATGCTGTTAAAAATGGTTTAACTGCCTTTCTATTTTTTTTATGATCTGCTTATACCCCATGCTGGAATATGGTTGATGTTTACTTCAGTAGATTTGTATTGAGAGTAAATGTAGGGATGCAGGGGCTCTACAGTCACCCTATAGTTACAGTAAATACTGGATAATTGTTTTGTAGAGGAGAGACAATGCTTTCATCATTGTAGCTTATGCCTGCCTTACAATGAGATCATGGGAGTTCCACTGGAGTTTCTGCACACTCCTGTCATCTTAATCGATTAGTGTAAGGTGGCAGTCTGGACTATATTTTCTTCGTTGTGATATAATGATCATATCAAACGTGTTTGATACTATCAAACTATCTACAGTACTGTAAGTCTTTCAATCTAGGCTCATTCAGTTCTTCTCACCTATCATCTTCTCACACGACTTTCCTCATCATTTTATCTTTATTAGTTTGTTCTGTAAATAAAACAACTAAGCACAATCCTTTTTATGTCCACATCTGATGGTAAATTGTGAAGCTCTGAAGGCATAACCTATAGGTCAGTTTATCAGTTCAGTCTCCCCTGAATCCCCTCATCACAGAGAAGGGAATGTATAAACAGAGAGCCAATAAAATGCAGTCTCTCTTGTCATATGTATAAGGGCAAGCATAGTTTAGGGGAAAATGCAGGCTAAGTTATTGAAAGTGTAGCCTTGGTATCAAGTGTAATTTGTAAAGTCTACATTCCATCTCTAAGAGTTTGTCTTAATCTGGCCCTGTCAACTTTAATTTTGAAAGATTAATGTATGTCACATGTTAGTGTAAGTGTCATATTGTAGTCATGGAAAAAAGTTTTTTCATCAACATTTTCTTTAGAACTGGCCTTGTGTGTGTGTGTGTGTGTGTGTGTGTGTGTGTGTGTGTGTGTGTGTGTGTGTGTGTGTGTCTGTGTCTGTGTGTCTGTGTGTGTGTGTGTGTGTGTGTGTGTTGAAATGTTTTGTGCGGTTATGCGGTTTGTTTTGTGAGAGAATGTGTAAGGCAATTTGAGTGCAGGTAATCTTCACACGGGCTGGAAGATCTGTGAGATTATCATTTGTTCAGCGAAGCCAGTCAGAATAAAACTTCTTAGCTAGAGGCTAATGAGTTCCTATTCAATATGTTATTTTGCCATATTCCATTTGAAGTGTTTA
The DNA here is from genome assembly GCF_017589495.1 of Alosa alosa. Lineage (NCBI taxonomy): Eukaryota > Metazoa > Chordata > Actinopteri > Clupeiformes > Clupeidae > Alosa > Alosa alosa. The sequence goes on from NC_063199.1 coordinate 9,473,279, forward strand.
AATATTAATCCCTTGCAATATTAATGTGCCGGAGTCCTCAATAGAAACCACTGCAAATGGATAACTCACGATAAGAGCCCATGTGTCACAGCCCATGCAAATTTAGTGTGAGAGCTATTCCGAGATCAGTCAGCTTTGCATTAGACATTAGTCAGCCTTTGGCACTTTAAGGAAACAATGATATATAAGGTTGGATGACAAGGCAGAGGCGTGAAGAAAGCACAGCTTCCCACTGGAGTGTGATCAGATGCCTTGCGACAATAAAATTACACAACAGCAACCTCATCCATGTACAAAGCACTTTTGAAATGTTGCTATTATGAACCTCTACAGTTAACATGTGTCATATGAAGCAAATGACTGTTGTCATGGGTAGATACGTGTTGTGCTTATGTGAGTGAATCTAGTCTCTCTGTCTTTGTGGGTATATGTTTGTCTGTGTGTATGTTTCTGTATGTTCTTTTGTGTGTGTGTGTGTGTGTGTGTGTGTGTGTGTGTGTGTGTGTGTGTGTGTACATGTGTGTGTGTGTGCTTGTGTGTGTGTGTGTGTGTGTGTGTGTGTGTGTGTGTGTGTGTGTGTGTGTGTGTGTGTGTGTGTGTGTGCACGCGCATGTGTGTGTGTGTTGGTGACTATGGGCCTGCCCTACTGTACATTTGGGGTCGCAGTGTGGCTGGAGTGGGGGGAGTCATCTGGTGAGGCATATGGGGGTCTTGGCTGCTGCAGCCGGCAGACTGTGGACAGCCCAGAGTCCAAACTTGGACCCAAATGTTTCTATAGGCAGAAGGCAGGGAAGCCCTCGCTCTCCACAGCGTCCCTGCTCAGAGGAGCGGGGCCTGTCGCACCTAACAGATGCCCACTCTGTCTGGCCACGGCAGGGCCAGCTCCAGAGCGCCAGGCCCACTGACTGTTCCACCACAACATCTTTTAGAGATTAAGAGGGTTGAACCCGCTTGACTGCTGTGCCTGAGATTCATCTGCCTGTTATATTTGTGTTGGAGGCCTATGTTGTTTTTTACAGCACTTGGTCAATTCAGAGAAGATGCTGATGAATTAGGTTGACATTTTTGCTCACCAATATGAATTTTGCCTTATTTTCAAAAAACTTCAAGTTTTCTATTTGAGTATATTGCCCTGTTTCTGCAATATGTGTCCAGGATTTTGAACAGTACAAGTTATGATAACATGTGGCTTAAAAAGTGTATTGTGAATTAGTTGCAGGGCAAAACTGAAGTCAGATAATGAAGAATATAAAGCTCTGTGGCCCTACCCCCCTCCGAAACAACATCTTCCCATCATCCTCCCTCCAAGCCAACATAAATGTTTTATCAACCCCCAGAACGATATAGCTACATACTGAAAGCTTCTCTGCGAGTTACGGTTGCCACAATTGACCTTAAAGTTTAATAATAACGCCCTCACGAAGCAGGGCTGAGAGCACACAGGAGTGATATAAGCCAGAGCCCTCCCAACCACATAAACACACACACACACACACACACACACACACACACACACACACACACACACACACACACACACACACACACACACACACACACACACACACACACACACACACACACACACACACACACACACACACACATTCACACACACATTCACACACACACACACACACACACACACACACACACACACACACACACACACACACACACACACACACACACACATTCACACACACATACACACACACACACTTACATTTGTGTGTACATACATGAGGCGTATGAAAGGATAGAGATGAAAAAGAGACCAAGAGAGAGACAAGAGAGAGCATGTGAAAAACAGAGATGGAGGGAAAGAAAAGGACCAAGAGATCCTGGTAGAGAGGAGGGGGAGCAGCCAACCAAATGTCTGCCCGGCCACGGCATCCCGGCCTGGGCCCTTCTGGAGGGGAGGGAGGCTGGGAGGCTGAGGGGAGTGGAGTGGAGAGGAGAGGCAGCCAGGTCTGACAGAAGAACAGTGGGGGAAACGGTGCTCCTGCACCCTGGGCCGGGAGCAGTGCTGGGCCCGGGCCAACTGAGAACCGCCACGGCCCCGAGTCTGCTCCTCCACTCCCCCAAACACACCACCCCCCCCCCCTCACACAAGAGTGCCAAAGCCGTTATATTTAGCACCATTTAGGTACACCATTTCATGCTGGAGTAGCATAAAGAATGGACAATATTGAACATGATTTTGAAGTAACAATTTTGAAATGTTTCTGGAACTCTGAAACTTTCTCTCTCAAAGATCTATTCACCTTCTCTTCATCAGTTACTTCACTGATGAAATATTCACATGTTATTTTATATTGCTGATATTATTTGTTGCTGAGTTGTTTCATAAATATGTTTCACCAGTAATTATTAATATCTAATTGGAACTGATCTGTGAAATTAACTACATGGAGGGGGGAGGACCTTTAAATCTTTGCATACCCTTCAGTTCTCCCGTGTTTTGACAGAAATACTTTCACTGCAATGATACCAAAATCGTACCCGAGTCTATGTTCATGTTTTAAAGTAGGACAAAAAACATTTTAGCATGAAAATTGCATTAGGCCGCAGCAACAAAACATAGAATGGGGAGGAGGGGGTAGCGCAAGTGAAATATTGAAGACGTGTGTGAATAATTCAGGCCGTCCGGTCATGTGTTAAAAACAGGGCTTTTGGGGTTGGAAGGGGGAGGTCTGGGACACAGGGTGTGGGTGTGTGTGTGTGTGTGTTCGGGGGGGGGGTCCAGCACCAGCAGGGGTACTGCCTTTTCTCAGACCACCCTTCTCCCACCTGCGTGCCCCCTCACACGCCCCCTGGTCCCCACGCCCCTTCCCTAGCACAGCCTGAGACGCCCATCTGGATCTCCGTGCACTGCCCGCTCCTGGTGCCCTCCCCCATGTCCCTCCTGCCACCCTGGGCGCTCCTGTGGCCGGGCACGGTTTATCCCTCGCCTCCCCCTCCCCTCGTAGCACCTCTTTGGCTGGAGCGCTTCTCGACACCCCTGCTCTTCCACCAGCTGTCAGCTTCTCACACTACCACCGCACCACACACATCTGCTACTCCCAGTCATACCTGAAACACACACTTACATGTACACACACAAACACACACATGCCTTAGCTGCTGACTAAGCCTTAGTCTGTGAATGAATAGCAAACAACATCTAGATGGTCATGCAAAAAGGAGAGATGGGGAAAATAACCTCTATGGACATCTTCATCCGTCACATTGTCAACGTTATTGGAGGTTATCGCCAATTTGAGAATTGTTCTCGGTAAATTTAGAATCAAGCGTGTCCACATTATGTATTCAGTGGAGTTACGGACCATATGTTACTCGATGGGCTCTTATCGTGGCAGACACAACATCACAGCAAACCGCATGAGAGCCCATACAATCCAGCCAGTTTGTCAACAGCCCGAGTCCATATTGACATTATTGTCATGGCCAGGCTCGCAGCCGTTTTGCTCTCCATTGGTGGAATAAAGCTCAGCTGCTTAGGTATGCATGAGTAAGCCAGCCGATTGAATGTCCAGTGAATGGTAGTGGTCACTTTCGTCCCCCTCCTTTCTCCGTCTCGCTGATGTGCCCAAATGCACATGAACTATGCAAACAGGGGAGGTAATTACACATGACATCCCCAAGGCAAACTATTGATCTCCTTTTGTTGTTGTGGCTGTTTCAGGGCCTGCATTTTCTCAGGGCGGCTCTAACCCCCCCCCCCTTCCCACCACCACCACCCACATACGCACACACACACAACCCCATCCAACAACCAAACCCAAACTCAGACCCCAACCTACCAGTGCCCCCCTCATCCTCATCCCCTCTGAAGAGAATGCAGGGCCTCTCTCTCTCTCACACACACACACACACACACACACACACACACACACACACACACACACACACACACACACACAGTGCATTAGGGCTAAGAGGGAAACATGGCAACTGCTCGCATGTTGTCAGGACAGATTAGAGTGACATGACTCAATCAGACGTTGGCTACAGCAGACAGGCTCGGGGGAATTCAAATGCTGCACGAGCCCCAATGTGCATACACCCCCTGTCCATATACTTATTCCTCTCTCTCTCTCTCTCTCTCTCTCTCTCTCTCTCTCTGTTGTCCTTAATGTCATAGAATCAGTATTCAAATGATAGATTGGCGTCCTGTTGCGTAATATTGCACAAAGCTGCCACAGCCAGGTGGTTCGGTGAGAGGCCTTTGGGGGAGGGACTGAGAGAGAGAGAGAGAGAGAGAGAGAGAGAGGAGGGAGGAGGGAGAAAAAGAGAGAGGGAATGAGGGGAAGGGATAGAGGCTGTGGTTGGAGGTGAGTGTCAGAGCACAGCTCATTTCGCTGTTGTCGCTCATAAAGGTCAGTTTATGTGGAAGAGATATTTTTAGGTAAAGGTTGATGGGTCTCCCTCTCTCGCTGTCTCTTCTCTATCTTTCGGCCTTTTCCTCTCTCTCTCTCTCTCTCTCTCTCTTATCTGTCTTTCTCTCTCTCTCGTAAGAGCAGGGTAGACTGAGAGGTTTTAACATTAGGAAATATCAGGCAGGCCTAGATATTATCCAGAGCTTTCATTATTAAATCATATTGCAGATTTGTATTAATGGGCATGTGGAACAAAAAGTCCCAACACTCCCTAAAGCTTTAACTTCAGAGAATTGTATTTATAATTCAGTTAATTTGACTAATTTATCATTCAATTGATTTCATTATATTTAAATTAATTCATTTCCATCTGAAATGACCTCACATGATGCATTCTGACAGTTAGATTTCCTTCTCTGATACAAACACTTAGCACATTGCTTTCTGGACAGTAAAATACAGCTAAATGCCGTATCTATAAAACAGAGGGCATGCTGTTATGATATGATATGGAGCTTTTCTGCACTTTAGATGTCATAGTGGAATAGCTTTAGTGTGTTGTTTTATCATACTTATGGGCTTGCCCCTTTGTCACATGTGATCGTTCTCTGGGGACATGGTAGATGCATGGGGACTAACAGTGTACAGTGGTAGGAACCCATCTTTCATGGCAGCATCTGACAGTTTCTGTCTCTTTATTTTTCTATTCTTTCTATTTTTTTTTTCCCTCTTTTCTTCCCTCCCTTTTTTGTCTTCATGTGACTACTGCTTGGCTTGCCAAGGCTTGGCCACACATTTCAAGCAAACCGGGCAGGCAGCGATTTTTCCAACCGTTCCCTCCTACCCTCCTCTCTTCTCCTCTTCTCTCTTCTCCTCTTCTCTCTTCTCTTTCCTCTGTTCTCCTCCACTCTTCTCCCCTCCCTGCCTAATGCCGGTTGGCCTGGTTTCCTCTCCTCTCCTGCACACTCCATGCTTGCTGGGCTCAGTGTTTTGGTAGCTGCCCACTGGTGCAGTTAATAAAATAAAGACGGCTGAGGCGTGCCGTGGGCAGGGTGCAAGGTGATAGCCAGAGCTGCTTACTGTAAATATTGGGCAGGAGTGAGAGAGAGAGAGAAAGAGAGTAAGAGAGAGAGAGAGAGAGAGAGAGAGATGGAGAGAGAGAGAGCCTAAACCAAGCCCACTTTGTGACGTGCTCTGCAGAGTCTCTTGGTGGTGGCCACAAAGCCCTCAGAACACAATTAGTTTTCTTTTTTCTCTCTCCTTCCCCTCCCTGACAAGAATTGTTGTTTATCTTGTTCTGCTTCATTACTTGAGCATAATCAAAACATTTTGCTTCATTGCTTCAAGTGCTGAACTAGCTGCGCACAAAAGGAGGAGTGTGTGTGTATGCGTGTGTGTGTATGCGTGTGTGTGTGTATGTGTGTGTGTGTATGTGTGTGTGTGTATGCGTGTGTGTGTATGCGTGTGTGTGTATGTGTGTTTGCTCGTGCGTATGTGTGTGTGTGTGGAGAGGAAAGAATTGCTTACGGGGTACTTGGGGGAACACATATATTTATATATATGTGTGTGTGTGTGTGTGTGTGTGTGTGTGTGTAAAAAAATGCTGAGTCTCTACCAAGACCTCCTACCACCGCTGTCCCCTGTCTTAAGTTTTCCCATCCAGGGTTTGTAGCTTCACTCCTTCATTCCTAATGTTATCTGTCCGAGGGTTTCCCCTGGCTGGTGAAGCCAGTCCCTTCTCTACCATGTGACTTGGCATGGGACTCTCTTGAGTCAGTGCTGCTGTTAAGCTGAACACAAAGCCACTGGCCAGCAAGGTAGGCGGATTCTGCTCAATGAGCCGTGGCCACCAAAATAAACAAGTGCTAAATGTGTTTAGCCACTCACATGCTGCTGAATTCATATGCCTTTTATTTATTTACTTAGAAACAGCATGGGCTCACACTGTGCCACAGTTCACATGATTCCACAAAAGGCATGATGTATTGTTTCTTTACGTGTTTACCTTTTCGTTCTCCTATCTTCTATATCTTATTGTTTTATTTTAAAAAATGAATACACACAGATTTTACATTTACTCGCATTTAAAATGAGGAGATGCATATGACTGCATGAGAGTTATATTTAATTTAACAAAAAATCTTTTTAAGATTCCTTCAAAAGTAAGAAAAAAATCATTCTCGCCAGAAGAAAAATACAGAGGAACAGCTGCTGTATGACACACAGTGCCATCATGACAGCAATAGTCATGCATGCCATAATGGCATGTTACGCAAAAATATATTTAACCAAATGATTAATTCAAGCCCACCCTCCACATGCTCAGATATCCATGGCGGAGGGAGCTTAATTGATTTATAAATATCTGATTAGTGGATGAAGGGAAACCCCTCCTGGCATTCATGAAGAGAGTGGGTTTTCATAATGCTCAGTGCCATTGTTGTATCCCCACATAGGTAAGCTCCCCTTTCTAATAGAATTAGAGTCCCTCCGAATGGCCCTTAAGCTCGTGTGGGTGGCCGCAGGGCCACAGAAGAGAGAGAGAGAGAGAGAGAGAGAGAAAAAAAGGCCTGTGTTGCCTTTGCTGTTGTCTCTGCTGTATCTTATGGACAGGCCAGGTCTTCCTGCAGGTCGCCCAAGGCAAGGCAGGGCTTTGGCAGCTCTCTGAATGCCATACCACTCCCCTATTAGCAGCCAAGTCCCAGCTAGCCATGCAGAAAGATGCGGCCACAGAGGGAGAGAGGGAGACGAGCGCTGGAGACAAGGGAGAGGCATCGTCATCCCGCCGCCCCCCCTCTCACAGTCAATGCAGGGGGTGGTGGGGGTGATGGGGTGGGTGGATTGTGTGTGGGGGATCAGATAAAGGCAGCGGCCTGAAAACAAAGTGGGCCACACTGGTTAGCCCGTTCCCCATCTGATCCCTCGGCAGCCCTAAGGTGCTTAGAGCCGCTGCCCGTCCAACAGAAGGGGAGAATCCTCTCAGTCAATGATTAGCATACACACCCCTCTCTCTCTCTCCCTCTCTCTCTCTGTCTGTCTATCTCTCCCTCTCCTTCCCTCCCACCCACTCACCCTGGCCCACTCTCCTCCCGACCACCCTCTTCCTTTCATGGGCCTTGTTGATCAATTGAGTTGGCACTACTTTGGTGTTTGGGACTTCACCCCAAAGTGACCATGTTGGCCCTCCCCTGACCCTGCTGGCCTCTTGAGCCGGCTACTTGATTAAGTAACTTAAGTGTTGGAGCCTCTCCTCCTCCTCCTCCCCACCCGGGACCGAACTCCCTGTCCTCTCTGCCTCACATCAACCAGGCCCACTGTCCACTGACATATGAAGCTGTTGTCATTAAAAGCTAATGGTCGTTACCGTCATTACCTTATAGTGAGGAGGGGTGTAAATAGTTGTATCACTAAGACCCTTTTTTGCCCTTAAAGAGGTTGCCACTTAGACAAGAGCGCCCAGCCATCTGGGCATGAGCATCCCTTTATCTACTAATGACCGCTGAGGGGAAGATTTATGGGCTGCATAAAAGTTAAGGTGACCACTGGAAGTGGCACTCTAAATGCTTGGTACACGAGGGTCTGAAAAGGCACAGCCATCTGCACTTGTTTGCTGGACCCCATCGGAGTTTCACTGCCCATTGTGTTTCTAATTAAGTGGGTTTTGTCCACCTTCATTAGTGGATGCATAAGTGGCCATCACCCATTTGAATTTTACAGCATCACTGCAAACCACTCTGTCTCCCACAATAGGGAGAGGGATAAAGACCAACACTACATTAAACCATGTAATAATGGATAACTAAAGAAGTGCTTTAAATGGAATGGCATGGTGTACGGGTTCTAAGGGTTCTAGTGCTCTCTCTGCAGCATCCTGCTTTTCTATCCTCCTCCATCTTTTAACTTTTGGATGTAGACCTCTTCCCAGGAGAGCGGTACAAGCCTCTCCAGCCTCTCCAGCCTCGGTGTCTCTGCCCCTCCTGCATTCTCCCAGTACGATCTGAATCACTCTGAATTTCGATTACTTAGCGTTTGCCTCAGGGTTTTTTTTTCTCTCTCAAATGAGTCCACAGTGGCTCCAGTGTGCGAGTAACCCCTTGTTTTCGCAGGCAGAGGGAACACTTCTTTAAGACCATTATTCTAAGGGTCTAGATTAAACATATTTCGTACATGCTCGCAACAAAAAAGGATTTTTTTTTTTTTTTGTTACTTCTGCCCTGAACCTTTTCTGATGTCACCTTGATGAAGAGGATGTCTACTGGCCTTAACGTTTGTTCCAAAGAGAAGGAGATGAGATTACATAATTGCAGTGCTCAGTTGATAAACAAAACCAACACGTCCCCCATAATTGCCTCTCCCATCCCCCACAATGGAAAAAAGCAAAATAGTCTGTCTGATCACTTCTCTCTTTTTTTTAAAAAAAAGCAAGGCATCTTAATTAGACAGATATAGAAAAGGCCCAATTTGACTAAATAGTTGTCCTGAAACTCCGACTGAGGCATATATAATCCACAATTGGGCCAATTAGCGTGGGCCTAGGTTAGCTGTCCAGAGACAGGCGGCCTGATTAGAGCCGACACCAGTCTAGTTCCCACTGCTCCACTGCCAGGTATGATGGGCCCACTTCAAAGGCCTGAAGGCATCAGCGGGGCCAAAGGATTGGAGCCCAGCTCTGGCCCACCCGTTAATCCCACTGCTAAAGCCACAGTGCTCCTCACACAAAACCAGCTTACCGCCGTACAATCATGAGGCATTAGGCTCGGGCTTGAGTCATGCCAATTGCCTTTGATTTTCTGATTGTTGACCAAGAGGATGGCTACAGGTCTGGACGTGTGTTTCAAAAGGAGGAGAAGAGGAAGGAGGTAGAAGAAGAAAAAATATTAATGTCAGTGACTTAACGAGGAGGTATTCCTCTGTGAATGTGTCGCTGAATGCAGGGAGAGATGATGATCCTCAAAGCAATTCTGTTGAGTAATCTGCAATTACTCTGCAAAAGGTGTGTGTGTGTGTGTGTGTGTGTGTGTGTGTTAATGCTAAAATGGTGCCTTGTCTCAATTTGGACTGGTCACATAGGAGCAGTAATACTCTTTTAGAGTATCCAGTTATCTGAGTGCTGGTGAACTTTGTAGTTCCAAGAAAATTACAGTGCATATAATGAAATTAAAACCACCAGCTTTATTTCAAAAGTGCAGAGTGCAATGGTTGAGGTTGGTTGGGAAAACATGGTGGTATTTGATGGTTAAAAAATGTTAATCATGATTAATACGGTACATTTAAAACCACATTAAATCATTTTATACTCTTCTCTGCCAACAGCTGAGACAGAGGAAAGTTTTAAGCACAGCCTGCATTGCTGTGGGTTGGCCACCAGCTAATGACCTCTTCACATAGTATCTGACAAAGCATGCACTATTCTGTCATTCCATATCACTTCAGTCCACCTAGAAACATAGTAACATACTAGCATTAGCCTGCCAAGCTAATGGAGGATGAGAAGAAAGCATGAGAAATATAAAGAAAAAGAGGTGAAAGCCAGGGAGAGAAGAAAAGTAGAGTAGAAGTGGTTAAGGGGGGAAAGTGGTGTCAACAACAGTTATACACAGAGGAAATGAGAGAGAGAGAGAGAGAGAGAGAGAGAGAGAGAGAGAGAGATTTGTGGCTGGGAAATCAGAAAACTCTTGCTCTTCATAGCCCTAATGACTCCGGGGCTGAGAGGAGGCTTGCCGAAGAGCCTTTAATGCACCATGTTACACAAGGCGCCAGGCAGGGTGCTATTTCGGAGTGGCTCGCCAGAGTCAGATGACTAGTTAAGTGATTTCCAGGTCAGCACTAATTAAGGTGAGAGCACATCCGGGATAGGCGTGAATTGGTGAGAGAGCGACAGAGACAAAGATGAAGGGATGGAGAGGAGCAGAGCGGAGAGCAAGAGAGGCCAGCTCCTCTTCACTGCACACGGCTTTTAGCCTCCACCTGCTCTGCCAATTAGAGAGACCCTCCGTCAGCAGAGTACCAGGCCCTGCCCTGTTCCAAAGGAGTCACGGAACGATAGGAACAGGTGTTTGCGTGTGTATGCCTATGCATGTGTGTGTGTGTGTGTGTGATAGAGAGAGAGATGCATATACCTGTGTGTCTGTGTTCATGTGTGTGTGTGTGTGTGTGTGTGTGTGCTTAAGTGAATCCCCTCATCAAAGGACCACGTTCTATTTCTATTGCCACTTTTTTATAACTTTGGCAGTTACCTAGACATAATTATGGCTTGATCAAATGTGAGAAATAAAATGCCTCTGAATCAATTGCTTTCTCAGGCAAACCATTTTTTAACGGTTTGCCTCTGTTTGGTATTCTATACATCTGTCAAGTGCTTTAATGAGAGTTTAGACCTGATTCTTTAAATGATATTCCACATGAATAATTCAGAACCCTAGCTCCTTCACCACCGCCACCCTCCGAATCTACCACCCTGTTACGTTGGAGAGGAATGCTGGTTTCCGAGGGCCGGGTCACCCCATCTCACGCAAGCCCACCCCACACAGCACATTCAGCACGGCAAATTATTTAAAACATACATCAAATAGCCATCCATAATTCAGACGTTTTATTTCAAGTGCTTGTGTGACTCCGCACTAAAGTGGAGGTGGTGGAGTCGCTGATGGTGTTTGGGTGGGCTCGAGGCGGACGGTGGTGGTGGTGGGGATGGAGGAAAGAAGGAGGGAAGGAAGAGGCGAAAAGGTTTCATTACATTTGCACCCCTTCTGATAAGTGGATAACTTTCGAGTTTGACCAAAACATTTCCCCCACACCACTTAAACTCTGCTCTGGGATGATTTTTTTGTATGAACAGCGATGGTGTGACTGTGTGGAGGTGTACTGGGGCTTGGGAAATGCCGCGATGTTCCCGCTCCTCCTCCTACTCCGGCAGAGGGATCGGCCTCGGACGGGCACGTTGGCAATTTGTCAGCCGTTTTGTGGAACACGGCCCTAAGAGCCTCGCCGGAAGGTCAGCTGTCAGGGCCGGTCTGCCTCGTTTGAGCTCTTGAGTAAACACGTGTGTTACCTATCCTCTTGTTTGCCAGGAAGATTAGCTGTTGGACAAAGAAAGGAGAATCTCTCTTGAAGATGAGCACTGTGTGTCCTGCTCCAGGCACTGTGCTCGCTGAGATTTCTGCCAGAGTGCTTACTCATCAATTACTCCACCTCAACACAAAAATAAAAGCTTTGGCATCTACGGCATAGACATCATTACAGTCTGAAGTATAGTCATATGTGTGATTTAACACATATATATCAAGATGTTAAGATGTTAAGCTTTTATAGTATTTAAGACGTTACTATCATGTTACTAACACAGCCTTAAGTGAAGAACAGAAACACTGTGTGGAGTGGAGAGCTGCAATTTCTTATCTGACATATGAATGATGCTACAGCAGGAATAAGAAAGGATGGTAGTCATTCTCAAAGATACTGATGGGTGGAAGAGATGCGATAGCAAGTATGTGCCTGAGCTGGAGAGCTTGAGTGTGATAAATGCAAGGGGCAGCGCTTTTGCCACGGTGACCTCTCCTCTGCGTTCAGTGCGGAGGGTCGGTCCAAAGGTGGAATTTTGATCCGGGGCGGACGGAGAGAGTGCTATAGCCAGGAGCTATTCCTGCTTTGTCTCTACTGGCATCTGCCTTAAAAACAACTTTCCCACAGAGACGGCCTGGTGTGGGGCAGGCGAGGGGAAGCGAGAGGGGCTGGGGCTTGGGCCAGCTCCAGGGCCCAGAGCATGCTGATGGCAGATAGGGGCTGCCCGTCTGTTTGGAATGGTGCTTTTCAGGGCACGTTTGGTAGAGGAGACTGACAATGAGCCTTAGTGGATTTTTATTTTAGTGGTCCAGAGGTGGAAAATGGTCAGTCTTCGATGATAAATTAGATTCACACTTCTCTTATTAATAGAGTGCTGTGTGTAAGTTTAAGGACATGCAAATCTATAAATCAAATCTATATTATTCTATATTATTATTATTTATTGGTCCAGAGGTGGAAAATGGTCAGTCTTCGATGATAAATCAGATTCACACTTCTCTTATTAATAGGGTGCTGTGTGTAAGTTTAAGGGCATGCAAATCTATAGTAGACAAATCAAATCTATATTATTGATACGACCTGTTTGAGTAGGTCAGCTGTTTGTATGTTTTATCCCAAATCTTGTGTCTTGAACATTTGTTATTTACATTCTCTACATGCAAATACATGTTTTTTAGTCACTGAGAAGGAATATGTAACAATAAAAAAATGTTTGTTGTCATCATGTAGTTTTGTTTGTGCATTGTGTGTATGTCTGTATGCGTGTGTGCTCATGCATGTGTTCGTCTTGTGATATCAAGTCTAATTTAAGCTTTGCCCATGTCAACATTATAGATCTTTAAAAAAAAACGGTAATTGTCTTCTTTTATGCTTCTTAATATTATTTCAGTCCAGCAATTACACATATGGTTTCTGTGTGACTTTCAACAAGGCTTTCAATGGTTGCCATCAGGCCACCAACCTCACAGGTAGCTATTGAAAGGAGCTGTATAGAGATGTATCTGAGCACAGATAATGAGTATTGATCAGCGAAGAATGTACTTTATTGTTGTGAATAGATTATTCACAGGCAGGCATAAAGAGTAACACTACTTCAAAAAAGGACCTGTGTAAGTAGATCCGCCTCCTATTTTGTGGAAGATTTTTGAGCCCCATTGTAAGCTGAGGATGATTTTAAATGTGTGCCCAAGATAAACTTTCCCATTGTCATTAATGAGGACGGCTAATACTGAGTGACAAGTGCATTAGGAGCAGAGAAAAAGAGCTGTTAAATTTGTCAAAGCAGATCATCTCAACCGGGCAAACTTTAGGCCTTTTCTGGGGTACTCTTATACTCATGAAATTGTTGCCCACAACCATAAAAACATACTGCATAAAGGAAAGCTGGCGAAATGCAATTTTTCTTGGCAGACTATTGTGCACTGTCAAAAGAAATTACTTTTCAGAGAATCCAAGTCTTTGCCCTTTGGCACTTCTGAAAAGTCCTGACAAGCGCTCTATCAGTGTAGCCTCGGGATATTTTAATACTTCTGCCACATACTTTCTGTCTTCGTAATATCTTGAAATTATTGGGTTATTTTCTTTAAAAAAAATACAGAATATGTATTCTTATTTAACGTATTTTCTTTGGATTTTTATTTTGATTAAGCCCAGAATTGAAAGTGTGAAGAATTTTCAGCATGAATGTTTTTATAAAGATAATAAAAAAAAAAACTTAGTAAAGATAGTAAATTTGTATGCAATTGCTGTTCCCAATTTCAATGCCACTGGGGAACGAGATAAATAATTCCTATATCTTTCAATTTTCTATATGTGGTATGTTAACATAAAAAATACATAATTGACTAAATCTATTAACCACACAAAACTGGTAGGCTTGTGTTTGACTTGGATGCCCTTGACAGCGAGATGTGAAAAATGCATTTTTAATAACTATTCCATAGCTGTGACTAATAAAGACTTCATGTCTTTATGCATGTCTGTAACTTGCAGTGAAAACACTGTCATTATCAGTCACACAGCAGTTCAAGGCTACCGCTGTGAGACACCTTCAGAAACCAGAGGTGTGAAACCAATTTGGTTGAGAAGTGGTGGTAGTGGGGTTGTACTGGAGCCAGTGTAACGGCAAGCGATTCACATGTTCACTTAAATGTGGTCACCCTTCTGACTATCACAAGGCTTCACCAATTCTCTGTGTAACATTCATGCCGCGATGACGTTTTTTCCCCCCTCATCACCTGCTCGGTAGCTACCCACAGCCATGAAACCAAAAGTGTGTATCTCCCATGTCTCTTTGAGAATAAACCAGAGGATGTGGCAGTTTCACCAATCTTGGATGCATCTGGATCGGACACTTTTTGGTGTGTGCTGCTGTGGCATGCTTCATGGATATGAGCTGTCCCTGGGTCTCGAGAGAAGAAGAGTGTGTGGTTGTGTGTGTGATGGGCGGGGGGGGGGGGTATTGGATGGGTTGTCTATGCTAATTGCATGCCTCTTATCTAGCCTCACTGGAAAGCGATGGGGATGAGTGAGATTCTGTCTGACAGCTGGGTTCTCCTTGAGGCAGCAGTGAGAGAGGAATGGAGAGCATGAGACCCCCTTCTGCCCCGCACCCAGAGATGTTCCACTGGCCTGCACTGGCACAGCAGGGACGCTTGCTGTAGTAACTCCTGTTTAGAGAGGAATAGAGAGCATTTGGCAACCGGAGATGTTCCACTGGCTTGCGCTGTCTGTCTCCTGTTTAACTAAAACAAATGCGTTGCTTTGTAGTTTTGACAGGTCCAGACTGTGTAGAGGGATTTGTTACTCTGGCTGGGTCTTACAGTCTGCGAATGTGGCTTTTCATTTCCTATCTCCTGTTTTCCCAGTTTCTGTGTCATATCAAATCTGTGGTGTATAATTAATCTACTGTTTCTACTATTTGTTTATCCCATAGTCACTGTACCAATGTCTAAACAGCAGTAGGACTCTAAAGTGCCTATATTCTATCTGATTTCTAATACAGCCACATGTACCTCAAACGTCTCAACTCAGCAAATGACGTCCGTTCTGATGTATTCTATATAGACATTGTACAGTGCTTCGACCTGAAGGCTCATTGCTGGCCCATTCTCAGGTCTTTAGCTGTCACGCAATGTGCATCTTAACCCTCCTGTTATCCTTGGGGTCAATTTGTGGTTCTGGTGATACTGCACTCTCGGTGAATAGCTAAGTTTGCGTGCCGTTGCAGTCGTGGGACAGCACTCAAGGTGGCATGTGTAGGAGTGAATATGAGAGCAGGCCAGACTCCCCAATCACCCCACCTCCCCCTGCTTGTACTCATGCTCAAACACTGCAGGCTCTCACAGAGGCGACCCTGGTCAGAAGCCCGCCCACCCCTTAACCCCCCCCCCCCCTCCGCCCACGCGCCTGCACACACTGCTGTACCAGCAATGCAAGATCACAGTACTGTACATGTATGTCCCTACCTCGTTGTGATCTCACACACACACACACACACACACACACACACACACACACACACACACACACACACATACACACACACACACACACACATACACACACACACACACACACACACACACACACACACACACACACACACATGCACACACATCCCCAATGCAGTTTTTTCCACAGTTATGGCAAACAATTCTCTCCCCTCCACTCTCTCTCTCTCTCTCTCTCACACAGACACACACACACACACACACACACACAAACACACACACACACACACACACACACACACACACACACACACACTCCCATCACTTTATGATTCATGTCCTTCTCCTCTTTTTTATCATCTCTTTGTTTTGATATATGACTGCAAATAAACAGTCCTGAGGCAATTACAAAATGGCCAATCTATACAGTATAAGTGGCCTATGCATACTATAACAGCGTGTGATGTGTCCAGCCAGTGGGTCTTTTCATCTGGCTCTTTAGACTTTTAATAGCCCTCTTCCTGCAGCGTCGGCTTAAATTGATGCTTATTTTATACCAGATGCCAGAGCTCTCGACAGACACATTGAGAGGGAAATATGACGTGTCTTAATTATCAGTAATGAAGCAGGAATAAGCTGCTCACTTAGATATAATATACTAAATGACCTTTTTGGCTCGTGGGGAAGATAAAAGGTATCCGTTTCATGAATCATGCCTCATTTAGCCGACAGGCTTTGTGTGGGCTAATGTTTGCCGGATGACTTTTTGAAGTCGGGGTGTAAATGGTGCTGAGCGTGTTAAATTGATTTACAGTTTGGGAGGTCTGCTGGAATGATTCCTATTTGCTTAGGAGAAGCCTGTGGGCTCACTCTCACTCTTGCGTGGACGGATTGGGGCCTGAACAGTAGGATGTCGCCATCTTCTTTCCCCTGCTCTTTTGTCTCGTCTTTTGTTTTAGTCTTTTTGCTCTTTAGTCTCAGAAATGTCTTTCAGTTGGAACAACTGGTCTTTGCGAGGAACATTCTGCGGTGCTCTATCCTCGTCTCTCTGAAACTACTTCTGTTTACTTCATGGAATGTAATGTAAGATGCTACAGTTAAAAATTAGCCTGGTTGTATTCATTTGAATTTTGATTTGAAGAATGTGCATTTTTTATGGCACAAAGTCCGAACCAGAGACCACAAGCCCAGACCTTGGGCAAGGCCAATTCTGGCCCTGACAATAGTGGAGGACAAACAAAACCAGAACGTGACCACACAGGCAAGCTGTGATTTTGGACCCAAGTACACTGTGACCACCATTACTATCTCTCAAAATACTGAACCACGGGACAGTGTTTATGCCTTATTCCATCGGTCCTGGTGACTTGATGATTTTAGACATCCTGATGTTTGTCACCCTCATGTCTCGTAAAATACTTTGTCTTTGTTTTTTCCCTTGTTGCAGTACTACAGGCATGATTCACAGGAGAGGGATTCCACGTGTTTTTGTCGTTGTTGTTATTGTTGTTTACAAGCTCATTGCTTTATATATATTACTGAGGACAAATCTGCAGTGATTTCCACGGAGCCCAAAACTCTCTTTCTGCTTGGAGAAGCACTCTGATGTTTGTTGTTCATTACAGTTGGAGAGTATTAGCAGCACAATGAGGCCCACGTTGATTAAGATGTAAATTCTTTTTAATTAGAATGTAAATTCC
Organism: Alosa alosa; assembly: GCF_017589495.1. Taxonomy (NCBI): domain Eukaryota; kingdom Metazoa; phylum Chordata; class Actinopteri; order Clupeiformes; family Clupeidae; genus Alosa; species Alosa alosa. The sequence continues at coordinate 9,490,376 of NC_063199.1, forward strand.
CACATTTTCATGAAGACATCACCTGTCAGCTTGCCATATGATATCTGTTTCCCCCCTCCAGAACCGACTGAAAAGAGGCCTTCATCATTCATACAAACAATTTTGCAACGCTTTTGTTCTTCGATTCTTGTAATATTCCCTCCTCGTGTTCCCTTTTTACTCGACTTTTGTTTATGTTGCCGCTCTCATTCCGGACCGGGGTGCCTTGGGATTTGGGGTGAATTTGGAGGGAAAATTGAGTTCATTCTGTGCATATCAATTACTCATGCTGAATTTTCCTCAATGCAAATAAGTCAGCTTGCATGAAAGGGACCACACGTATTTGAAATAATTAATTTCTTCCTTTAGAAAAGCTAGCCACTGAGCAATTGACATTGTTTCAAACCCTTGATTTTTTGCCCCCTTTACCTCCCCCCCCCCAAAAGAAAGTTAGCATTTCATTTGTCCAAAGGTGTCATTAGCATTTTTAATTGAGTTTTCATCATGTAAGCATTAAGCACAGTGGACAAACAAAGAATGAACAGGGATGGTGAAGAGAAAGACTAATAAAAGCGAGGGGAGAAGAGAGACAGAGACAGAGAATGTCCGGTGGGGGTCACTGGGATGCAGCAGTGGGTTTCTATAAGCTTAGAGCACTTTGGTGTGCGCTCCACATCTTCTGAAAGTACACTACTTTGTAAAGGCTCTGTTTCTACAAACACACACACATGTACACATGCTCACACAAACACACAACACAGAGAAGAGCTGGAGGTGGTGGTGGTGTTGGGGTGGTAGAAATGGTATAGTGCTGAGGCTCACTGCGGGTGAAGTCCGGGGGAGAGGCGGGGGTCTGGCGCTGGACGGGGTCTGCCCGAGGGCGGACAGCTCCAGCAGGGTTAACGCAGGGCAGGCCTCGGCCCCTGATCTGGTGGGGTGGGCGGGGCTGAGGCCGGGGCCAGGCACCGTCTCTGCTGGTCCTCCAGTGCAACAGCAGCCCTGACGTGAGGTACTGGAGGTTAAACACAGAGTCACTTCTATTTATTCTGAAATGTGCTCTAGTGCTCCTCGTGGTCTCATCCTGTTCAGTGGCTGGGATGTGAAAAGCATGTGTGCTGAGGGGAGGTGGGGAGAGGATGGGAGGGGGCTGCACGCCTCATGGAGTGGTCATGGTTTCTCTTTTCTCCTGAAATCATCTGCAGTGTTTGGTATTCAGTGGGTTTGTGAGCTTAATTAAATGTTAAAAGGGATTTCACTTGCATTTTGTTTTCCATTGAAATGCAGAATTAGTCTACATGCAGGCTACAAAGTTAATCAACAATAAATTCCAAATAACATTGTTGACATGATGTTTGAATTGTGTTGAAGTATTTCCCCTAGGGATTAATAAAGTATATATATCTATCTATCTATCTATCTATCTATCTATCTATCTATCTATCTATCTATCTATCTATCTATCACACTTTCCTCAGCACAGAATATGTTCAATCTGCGTTTAATATTCTGTAGCCTATAGTAGGTGACTCTGACAGTTATATTTGGGTGTAAACACCTATCTAAACACATTGGCCCTCATTGATTGAACGAACGACATAAAACAGGCATAAGACAGGCATACGGTCATTTCCATGCAAAGCATTTATAAATCAGAACGTGAACCGTGGCTACGTTCAAATCTTCAAGTCTTAGGTTGAGACAGCAGTCTTACAGTCCATCATAGTAAATCAGTGGAGGATTGGAAAGTTGGAGAATTATATTCATAGAATATAGTCTTGGACCTAAGACTTTTCCTGCACGTTTGTAGCGTAGCCTACTCTCCGATTTGATGGCTAAGGATAGCATTTATGTGTACAAAGTTACGATAAAAAGGTTTTTTTGAAAAGTGTTACAGTCATAATTGATTTATTTCAGGGACAAATGGGTGTTGTGTGGTTCTAACACATTTCGTAGTACAATACGTTCTCTCTGCAAAATTAAGCCTGTCACACTTAATGTGCAATTGCTTTCCCGACTTCTTTGATGTCACTTACTGAAAACAAACTGGTTCAGCTGGACTTACAATGTCACCGTAGCTATTATGCACCTCCATGTCATCGATTCTAGGAGCAAAGCGTCTAAAATATAGGGGCACGATATTTATATTGTGTTTTTTTTCAGCCGCCACATTTACCAACACACGTTCATTCTTACACTAGAATTGGAGTAATACTAACGTTTCATGAATCAAACGTGAGCCCTGTAAGTGGATTCCTGCACTCTGATCTGTGCTGGTCTCTATGCTCGATTGATAAGTGACGGCCATTGTCTGCATGAATAGTAGTTGTCTATTTATTTGTCTATTTATCTATATTATGTAACTCCAAACACTCCCCCACAAACGATAAAGCTTCTTTTCATCTCTCTACAAAGATGACCACTGGAGAGGTTGCCATTGAGGGGGGAGCCCTCTTAACACGTTAGAAGGGGAGAGCTGCTGTGTGCCAGCACGTAGACTGCGGTGATAGAGCGCCTCTGCAGACCCCCCACCCGTCTCCAAACGAACCCCACAAACTCCTGCTCCTCCTCTGGCCCGCCGGTCCCTTCAACGCGCCTGTTGACTAACAAGTTGTGGCTCTTTTCTCCCTCGGTGTTGGGCGCAAGACAACTACTCGAGATGAGAGGGGGGACATTTATCCTCCAGGCCTCTTGGAGCTACTCAAGCAGAACGCCTCAGCAGCTCTGCCCTTCCTTTCACTCTCTATCTCTCTTTCTCACTCTGCCTCTCTCTCTCTCTCTCTCTCTCTCTCTCTTTTCTTTCTCTCTCCCCTCTCCTTCTCTCTCTGTGCAGCAACATTCCACATTTTTAATGAGCTCCCTCACAGACATTCGCGACTGGCCCCTTCTCTCTGCAGTCCCATCTAAAAGGGGATTTGTCCTAATTAAGTGGGCTACAGCTGTATATCATGGCCCACTGTGTCTCAGCATTACTTTTTAATCACTTTTTTGGAGTTTCAGATAGTGTTGAAGGGTGGAGCATTTGGGGTAGTTTGAAGGATCAATGACCTACACTGGTAATCATTTTTAATATCACCTTAACTTTCAAAGAGCTTCATTTGAAAAGCCCACTTTTCAAACAATTGAGATTGCACCAATACAATCACTAAATTGATAAGAAATATGGTGTATGTGTTGAGATTTCAATGTGTATGCATTCATTTTTTTGTATGTGTTTTGTATGTGTATGTATTTATGTTTTGTGTGAGCAAGTGTATATGTGCATCTGAGGTAGGGTTCTCTCACTCTATCTCTCTTTCTCTCTTTCTCTCTCTTTGAAAAGTCAGCTCTTATTCTCTCTCTCCCTCTCTCTTTCTCTTTGGAAAGTCAGCTCTTATTCTCTCTCTCTCCCTCTCTCTTTCTTTCTCTTTGGAAAGTGAGCTCTCTGGCCCCCATGTTTTTATTTGTGTCCCCCGTCCACTCAGTGGCAACAGACGATGAAAGAGACCGACCATCCTTGTGCTGTCTCACGCTCGGCAGCAATTACCCAGCACCACTCTTCTACACATGCAAATACCTCTTCTTAAACTGGTCCTTTCTTCTCTTTTCAAGCTATATTTCATTGTTGACGCCAGTGGGCTGTGTCTATTTATTTAGAGGTAATTGGTGAGAGAAACAAGGACCCAGTGAAGTGCGTCCACTCATCTCCCGCTCCCTTTAAGCGCACGCTGGAGCATCGTGGTGGGCAGGACAATCGGCCCGTAATGTCTATTTTATACCTAGGTGGACAAACACAATCCGAGGCTGGTTGCGCATTGTCCTGCTGCTGTTTGAAATAGTCTCCGAGTGGCTCATTTGTGCCAAAGTTGGCGGTGGGCCCTTGAAGTCGACCTTTCAAAAGCCTGTTCCCAGCCCCTCCACTTGTGCGTGCACACACACACACACACACACACACACACCAGGCCACTACATCCCTCCCTGGACGGCATAATCTAATGATTTCACTTACACCTCCCTTATTTAACACTGTCATGGAAAGCAAAGAATCGGCCATTCATAATTTACATGTCATTTGCTGCCTCATATTGTGTGAAATTTAATTACAGCCCTCCGATTGTGGCCAGTGCTCGTTTATCTCGGGCAGCCACTCACAATGCCGCATTGATGTGAGCCGGGGCGGGCGTTTGTTGGCTCCCTTTTTATCACCTCACCTTCTGCGGCAGCCATCAAGTCCGTTCAACACCCCCACCCACACCCACACACACACACTCACACACACCCATCTCCCCCTACAACTCCCCCTTCCTCCTCGCCTGTGCTCCTGTCCCTCTCCTTTGTGAGGAAAATGGGAAGAAGTTGACCCTTATTTTCATTTAAAAACTCCCGGCCTTCATATATAAAAGATTCGGGGCTGAAAAGGTTTAATTGAAAAGCTTTATCACAATGGAATAAACAGATATTTTGTAAA